>NW_026889769.1:7937500-8180103 GCF_033153115.1 Saccostrea echinata
GACTTGGAAAAACTATCGTGTATAAGGACAAAGTATTCTCAACTTTTGTAAAAGTTGACATTTCTGCATCCATGTTGGCACGTTTTATACACTTCCGAAACAATTGATAACAGACGTAAATTGATTGGACGATAATAATGGCTTTCAATAAAGCAGCCAATCAGAATTGCCAACTTATTTGCACATAATTTTATTTTCTTAGTGCACTTGCATTGACGATCGGCGGGAAATTTTTAAAAAAAATCAACAACAGGGACTTTTATTTTTATTTTGTTTTAGCCAAAATCACAGTCGGCGCTCCCATAAATCATTTAATAAAAAAATGTTGGCCTTACGTTTTAACAGCTTGGATTGTGGCTTGGACTACCCCGCAGTTGTCAGCAGAAATTCAAATTGATAATTGCTGAACTGCTAATTGAACTCTGTTCAGTAATTTAAAAAATCATATTTATTTTGACATATAGCTTTTGTGTTGTCAAATTCCATCCATAAATATGCCAGTCACACTGCCCTCTTTCATCAGTTGCTCACTGCAGCTCTAAGCTCATTGAAAACCCAAAAGCTCACTAAAAATTGTTGTTGTTGTTTATGTAGTAACGACTATAAATTGAATACAAAGACGCCTTATTGAAATTTTTACGAACGCATTATCTCAAGAGTCAGAAACGAAAGTAAAAGTTAAAGAAAATGGCGGTAGATAAATGAAGATCACCGAAGTTTTTATAAAAAATATGAATATTTCTTTTAAAATGAAGGAAATAGAAGAAATATCCTCATGAAGATATCTATTCAAGATAAGTTGTTAATAAATTATCTATGTGTATAATGTTTTAATTAAGAATTGAAACAGAAGAAGGGAACAAAAGGGCAAAAATACACCTCCCACAAAAATAACAAGCTTTCAAAATGATGTTTTAATGGATTTTATTGGGAACCTTTATTACGTTGCCCTCGGTATTACGATATTTTCCTGTGACAAAATGAACATCGTAATAATGAGACTGCACTGTGTGTATATATATATATATATATATATATATATATATATATATATATATATATATATATACAGGTATCTCTTGATGGCTCGAACTTCGATCTCTCGGAGTTCTTGATCGCTCGAAGTGAGTCTCCGGTATTGAATTTTTTCCCCTATGTAACTAAGAAAATTTGCTCTTGTTTTCTCAGACTCTTGATCTCTCGAAACCCTTGATCCCTCAAAGTCAAAATGCAGTCCCGCTATGCATATTCTATTAGAATTTACCCTCAATACCTTGAAGTGGCTATGTGTATACAAGGTTATATAATTAGCACCTTTACCTGGACATTAATTGGCCCCAGGCAGAAGATGCAGGTCTCCAGGAACGAGATGTTTATTCAAGTGACACTTATGCTGCAAGGTGATAACTGATTTATAGATAGAATGTTCTATCGTTAAAATGATAAATGTCCTATGGACCCATTTTAACGATAGAATGCGTTCTTTGTATTGTCAATGCAGCAAAGAAAATATGGGAGATAACTCTAACTTAGTGCATTTACTTTGAAAAATGCCGAGAGTTCCGAATGTCAACATGGTGTGTAAATTTGAAATGAGTAAAAAACGGTGGTGGAAAAGTGTTGAGTTCTTCCATTATATGGATTAAATTTTTAGATGAAAGGTATTTACAGTCTCAAAAAGGTTTGTTATGATTAATTTGACTGTTTTCAATGCAACTTCATCAATTCTCTCCAAATTCATTTCGGAGCAATTCTGCATTTTTCTGCTACATTACAGGTATATGGGAGGCATTCTAACTGTGGTGAGGGCCTGTCCCAAGACAGAGTTAGATTATTCTAACAAATTGATTTATAATTAATCATATCTTGCCTGTATGCTATTAAAATAATTATAACTGACTGTCTTACAATAATTTAGAGACGCGGTGTCAGTGAAAAGTAGTAATTGATTAAAAGATGAAACACTAATTTAATTTTTATTTGGAGTCAGTGTCAAAGTTAAACGAAATATGAAAAAGCAAAAACAGCCTCAATGTTAATATGATGACTATTATTGGACAAATACTTACAGAACTGCGTTCAATGATCATGTTTGGAATAGTCAATGCTATGTACAACACTGTAAAATTTTGTTTTCATGTAACGAATGCGTAGTATGATGTCCGTATTACAAAGAATAAATAATATACATGGAATAACGATGTACATATTTTGCTTTACTCAGTTTAATGAAATATTCATCTAAATTACGAAAAAATATCGTCGTTTTATAAAAACCACATGTAAAAGGTTAGCACTGCATGAAAATCAGTACATCCGGTAAAACTAATTGTAAAACTTGTCAACAAACCTGAAAAATTCTGGATTCTTGAAAACTCGAACTCTTGATCTCTCGAAGTTTTTCCTCAGTCCCGCGGACTTTGAGGTATCAAGAGTTACCTGTATATATATATATATATATATATATATATATATATATATATTAAGGGTGTCAATCTTATTTGGACAGCTTAGTCAAATAGTCGGAAGCTTTATAGTCAAACAATAGTTGAATATTTGTTGAAATTTAAATTAATTTTGCATGTCATTTTCTCTATTTGTCTTTTACAGACTACTTGCACAATATTAAATCTATGCTATCACCATTACACAACAAATGATTTACCCAGTATAATAAATACATGTATATGTATTTAATGTATTTGATTTCAAATATAATATTTACTGCACATTACATCTAAATGCAGGTCATTTGTCTTTTCTTTTCATAATATTAGTACATGTACCCGTTATTGATCCATTACCTGAAATGATTTGAATGTGTCTTGTCAGTGACCCATGACTGGTTAACAGTTAAAGCATATCTCTTATAAAAACAGAGAGAGCTTGCAATAAATTTTGCATATGGGGTGTATATCTCTCAGTTGATTCGATACGCAAGAGCATGCTTTATGTATGAACAATTTCTAAAACGAGGTAAGTTATTGACAAACAAGTTGATGAAACAAGAATATCAACGGTCTCGTTTAAAGTCATCATTTCTTAAGTTCTATGGTCGATACAATAGCTTTGTCAGCAAATACAATCTATCATTAAGTCATATGCTGACTGACATTTTTCATCCTAATTGTTAGGCCATTATATACACACTGAATTGTCGATGGATATTTATGTTATTTACCAGTCATGAAAAGGAGCACATGGCGGGTGTGACAGGTCGACAGGGGATGTTCACTCCTCCATGGCAACTGATCCCACTTCTGATGTTTTTGGAGGTCCGTGTTTGCTCTGCTCCCGATTTGTATTGTTTTAATGAACTTTGAGCTGAAATATTGTTATCTCCATATTTCATATATCAAACAATCAATATAAGCATAAAATGACTACTTAAGGAATCACTGTCTAGTTAGTAGAATATGCCAGGGACATCAACAATAGTTGGAAACGTGGGATAATTTGCATAACAGGCGAAGCCTGAAATTGAAGTTCTGAAATTGAGAGTGTTACTTAATAAATACGTAAAATACTTTGAAAAGGTCACACATATTTCAGTTTGAGCCCAATTACTTGAAATTTAAACTGATAAAATGTGAATTCTATTTAAACCATAATTGGACACCAGATTGTCTATGTTTAGTAACTAATTAAAATAACTTTATTTTTATTTTAGGTATTCTGGTGGAATACCAGCTGGAACTGTAATCTACTCCACTGCTGAATCCGTTGTAATAAGCTTTTTCTCAGATAGCATTATTTCTTCTCGAGGATTTCACCTTCAGTTTGAAGCTTTGGCACGTCCAAAAATACGTAAGATACTTAAAATAATATTTCTTAAGACAATTGATGTATTGTACTGTAAGGCCAATTTTCAGCCCTTTTCATGGACAAGAGTTTTTCTTTTTCCTTAACATTTCCAATGTTTTACTGAGTATAAAAATAAGATGTTTGACTGATCATCGAGATATTGGACTCTCAGTGAGATGCTGAAAGCTCAAGTGAGCTTTTCTTGCCACATTTTATCCAGCGTCCATCTGTCTTTTCATCTGTAAACTTTTCACATTTTCGACTTCTCCTCAAGAACCAATGGTCCACTTTCAACGAAACTTGACACAAAGCATCCTTGGGAAAAAGGGATTTAAATTTGTGCAAATAAAGGGCCACATACCTACAAGGAGATAATTAAGAATTATTGAAAATTTATTGGCATCTTTTAAAAATATTCTTCTCAAGAACCACTGAGCCAGAAAAGTTTCAACGTAATATGAAAGCTTCCTTATATAGTGTAGATTCAAGTGTGTTCAAATCATAACCTCCAAGGGTATGGTAGGGCCACGATAGGCAATCAGAGTTTTACATTGGAATATATAGGAAAAAATCTTTAAAAATCTTCTTCTCAAGAACCATTAGGCAAGAAGTGAAATTTATATAAAAGTTTTATTACGTAGTGAAGATTCGAAATTATTCAGATCATGACTCCTCACGGGTAGGGTGGAGCCACAATAGGCATATCAAAGTTCTACCTAGGAATATATAAGAAAAAGTCATTTAAATCTTCCTCTCAAGAACCACTGGGCAAGAAAAGATAAAACTTATATGAAAACTTCTTTACATATTGTAGATTCAGTTTGTTTATATTATGACCCCTGGGGGTAAGTGGGGTCACAATGAGTGATCAAATTTTACATAGGATTATATAGGAAAAAATCTTTAAAAATCTTTTCAACAAGAACAGCAAAGGCATGATAATTAGTCATATTGATATGGAAGCATTCTCAGATAGTGATGATGAATGGATGAATGGGGGGGATCTTCTTTGTAAGAGCCATCTGGCCATAAGTGTTGAAGCTTAAGTGAATGCCTTATTACATAGTGTAGATTCAGAATTTGTTCAAATCACGACTCGGAGGGTAGAGTGGAGAAATCAAAATTTTACATAAGGAATATATAAGAAAAAAATCTTTAAAAATCTTCCTCTAAAGAACAGCAAAGGTATGAACAGTTATATTTATATGAAAGCATGGGAATGTAGTGTAGATTCAATTTTGTTCAAGTCATGACCCCTGGGGGATAGGGTGGGGTCACATTAGGCAAACAGATTTACATAGAATATATAGGGGGAAATCTGGTGATGAAGAACAGTAGGGTCACAGTGACTCATGTGAGCATTGTGGCCCATGGAGTTCTTTTTTTTTTAATTATGGAAATATAAGTCTAATGAACAGCAGGGTTTAAGTTACTCAGGTGAGCATTGTGGTCTATGGGCCTCTTGTTTAAAATTCATGAATTTATATGGATTTAAGAGAGAATCTAGGAGTAGGAGAACATGATTTTTTAGCATACATAGTTTGGGGAGCTTAGACTATATTTTCTGTGAGGCATTGGCACCCCTAGTTCAGGTTTTTGGAGCAGATTTACTTCCAAGTAACTTATGCCCTGATCAGAAATGCATGCATGTAGCGTGTTTAATTGTACCAGTCAGGTTTCAGATGCAGCTTTTTTATCCAAAATTTTCAAGGGAAAAAAAAAGCCAAATTATTGTTTTTGCAGCAGATTAAAGTTTTTGAGGCATGTCAAAGTTGAAGGAGAGGGCTCATTCCCTAACTAAACAAGAATGCATGTGATGCCTGCTTTATAGCATCATTAAAAATGTCAATAGATTTAAGAGTGCTCAACTATTTGCTATTATAGCTATATTTATATTATAGCTATTGTATTATTGTCCATGCATTTGCCTGGAAAGAAAACATCCACAGATAGAAAGACTTCTAGAGAATATGGCAATTATCAATCATATAAAATGTGACAAATAAAAATATGATTCTAAATATTATAAAATGATTAATGAAATTGAAATTACATGTATTAGAAATAATTATTTATCATTTTATTCATACATGTTTAATCTAAAAATCTCCCAGATTTGTGACAGGAGATTTTAGTCTATCTTTACTGTAGTTTCAAGTGCAATCCATTTTAGTTTACCTATCCCTTGGTCGCCTGCATGGTGCAGTGGTTAGAGCGTTTGCTCTAGAGTCGCGATCCTTATGTTGAGGATTCAAATCCCACTTTGGGATGTGGAGACTAATCATTTGGATGAGACCATATAAACTGAGGCCCCGTGTTGCAATAGGTGCTGGCACAAAAAAGATTCCTCACTGCTCAATGTTCACGAGTGCCATTTTCAGTCCTCCACAAACAATGTACATACTAAATAGCACAGACTTACCTTCTACTGTCAAGAATATTGCTCTATGAACTATTTTGAAAGTAGTTCAAAGGTCATGAGATAGGTAAACCTTAGTTTTTACAAACGCCATTGTCCCAAGCTATATGTGCAAAATCCATACCTCATACAATTCTCAAGATACAAGTGTGACAGACAGACAAACAAGTGCCAGACAAAGTGATCCCTAAGTGTGGTTCTGCTGTGCATGAAACAAAAACTTTAAGCCCTATAGTGACATAACTTGCATAGAAGATGCATCCAGGGATGAACACTACCAGACTTGCTTCAGATGCTAAATCTGACTTTGGGTTAAAATTTTTGGAATACATCCATTCCTATGTAACTATACACCCTACCTGGATCAAGTTTGTATGAAAAATGAATGCACACTACCAGACTTGAATCAAATACTAGTTCTTACCTTGAAGTTCATTTTCTGAATGAGTGATCAGAAAAGCCAAAATCAGGGGTCATTTACATTGTGCATATACACAGGAGATAAAAAAAAATCTTTAAAAATTATCCTATCCAGAACTACAGGCCTGTGTTAGTCATGATGGTATTGAAGCATCCACATATTGTTTTGTGAACTCAAGTTCATTCATTGGGGCTAGGATGGGGCCAAATAGTAGAGTTGGGTATTGTGGGTGAAAACCATATTGCGATATATTGCAATATTTTACTTTGAATATTGCAATACATGTATATTGCGATATATTGTAAATTAATTATCATTAATAAATTTGAGCAGAAACTTTGAAATGCTATCAAGTTGAAAGACTATTTGAATTATCTTTAACAGTGTTTAAGTCTTAAGAAGGAAAATAACACTTTACTTTTAATCAAATAACAGGTAAAATAATGAAACAAAAATGAACTCGAGTCTCTCTTGGAGTATTTTCACATTGAAATAAAAATGAAGTACATGTACATATACATGTAGGTTTTAACATTTTATCTCAGTCTTCTTTTTTTTTTATTTTTTGGGGAAGGGGGGGGGGGGGGGGGTTGTAGTTGTGAAGTAGCATAAAATGTCACTTAAAAATTAAAACAATGCATATTATATGAAATTTTTATCATGGTCACAGAATAAAATTAAAGAAAAAGGTTGTACGGTGTGACCTATTTTCGTGCGTTTTGGTATATTAGTCTAACCCGACCTCATTTCATATAAAGACTGTCCTTTATCTACTGTTTTAATATAAATGTTCCTGGTATAGCATGAAGGTGTTTAAAATGGCATGAAAGTTATTAAATAATAATTACTGCAACACTGCATCAAGTGAAAACATCGATGGCCATTTACTTGTAATATGTACACATATTGAACTTAATATTTCATCACGACGTCGATCGTGTGGAATCCACGTGAGATTTTGAGAACCACGGTAAACATGGTATATACCCAGTAAAAAATGGGTTTTTATATATTTTCCTTCTTATTAATTTTATTTTAAAGTCTTATTAATTTTATTTTAAAGTAAGATAATGAAAATTACAACAGTGAAAGAAAAGCTCTCTCTCTCTCTCCTCTCTCTCAAAGCTGACGAAGTATTAAGCCCAGTCACCACTGCATTGGTCAGTGATTTTTTTTGTTCACATTGGTTCTTTAACGAAATTGAAAATGCCTGATGAAATTACAAGTATTATTTCAGCAGTTTGTACAATGAAGGAAGTTTTTTATATATTTTTATAAACATCGTGAAATACCGGTATTTGATTTTCATATCGCGATATATTATCGTGGTGGGTAATACCGCAATATACCGATATACCGGTAATATTCTACACCCCTACCAAACAGTGGGTCAAATTTTTTTCATAGGATTTTCTGGAAATCTATTTGTTTGAATGTTAGTACACTTATCAAAATTTGTAGGGGTTATATTTAAATTTTTCAGCATGCACGTACTATCAGATTCCCTGTCCAGCTGATGGACGTTGCATCTATAGGTATCAGCTGTGTGATGGCCGATTGAATTGTCCCAGTGGATTTGACGAGCAGTACTGCTCTTCAGGTTGGTCTGAAATCTATCTTGTCATGTTTGACCATTGTATTATAACTACAAATGAGTAATAATATTTACATCCATTGAATGTTTTTTTCCTGTATTTCTTATGAAAACTGCTGTATATCTAATGGATTAAAAACAAATTACTTGTTAACTAGTTAACTGTTATACACCTGTGAAAGAAGTTTAGGGGTAATCTGGAATGGTCATGTGGGTTAATCCATGTCTGTAGGCATTTTTTGTTCAAAGATGATCTCTGAAAGACTGAAACTACTTGCTTTTATTTTTTTTAACTTTTTAGAACTAATACATACCATTTGAAATAGTACACATAGTATTTTCAGATGAATTGATTTGTCAGAAGTTAAAAAAGTTATGACTCTTGTAAGATTTCATTTTACTGTAATATGCATATGAGTCAAACCTTTGGGAATTAAATTTTCCTCCTACACTTGATGCCCAACTAATAAGCTAGTCTTGAAAATACTTTTTTATGCCCCACCGTGAATATGGCCGGGGCATATAGAATTTGTTATGTCTGTCTTCTGTCCTTCCGTCTGTCCTTCCACTGCGCTTTGCATTTAGCTCAGTTTCAAAGAAACTATTCATGATATTTTTATCAAACTTCATATGCTGATAGATATTCATGAGAGCTATTCATTTACATCAACATTTTTTGACCTTGACCTTTCCTTTGACCTCACTTTTCTTTAATTAGTGTTTATCTCAGTTTTAAAGATACCATTCAAGATAGTGTAATCAAACTTCATGTGCTGATACATACTGATGTTAGCTTTTCAACTGCATCAACATTTTATGACCTCGACCTTACCTTTGACCTTGACGTCACTTTTTTAAAATTAGTGTTTAGCTCAGTTTTAAATAAACCATTCAAGTTATTTTTATCAAACTCAATATGCTGATATATATCAGTCAGAGCTATTCTACTGCATCAAAAACTTTTGACCTTGCACTTTCCTGTGACCTTGACCTCACTTTTCTTTAATTTGCATTTTACTTAGTTTTAAAGAAATCATTTAAGATATTTTTATGTAGGCTTATGCACTTATACATGGTTTGGTGAGATTTTTATCATCTATATCCAAATTTTTAGATTTCAATTTCAATTAGAAACAAAATAAAGCAATAAACAGGCAAAGAGAGCATTTTATTATTCAATAAAAACATCCCAACCTAATTTTCTTCAAGTTAACATTTGAGAAATTTTACTTTGAATATCTTAAGTATTGCATTTTACTGTATGTGTACTTAAAAAAGCAGGTTTCATACTTAAGCGGCTTTGGCACAGACATCGATGTGCTAATTCATGAATACCGCTAAAAAAATCATTTGAATATACAATACACGGCACGGACATGTGTAGCGCTAATTCATGATTACGCCAGCAACTCGATACCTAGTGATTGTGCTTAATTTTGAGTATGCCAATTTATGTTCATGCACGTACTGTATTTTACATTCTTCTACAGTATAGAAGAAGTTACCCAAGAACTTTTCTTGCTCTATTTATGTGAAAAAAAAAAAATCTTTAATTTTCTTTAAGTTTTCACCTGTAATAATTATCTCAGTATCCAGATAGTGTTTGGTTAATAGTTCTTGTTTAAACATTGTTCTAAATGATCAAAAATTTAACCAAAACAATTTGGGATGGTGACTTTATAACAAAATGACAAAAAACCCTGAAGTCTACTTGTTTGTTTTTTGTAATGAGTACTGAACAATTTCTTTTTCAATCCTTGAATGAGTTACTCTTACTATGTAACAGGAAGTACAATGGAACCCTACAATACTACAATGTCATCACCGTGGAACATTACAACATGGCAACCATACAACAACTTAACAACAGCTAGTCCACCATACAATAACTTAACAACAACTAGTTCAGTGAACTTCACGTTCCCCACTTCTCCTCCTCGAGTTAACATCTCTGACATAGGTAAGTATGTTGTTATACTAGAGTAAGTGAATTGTATTCTAATTTCCTGTCTCTGATGTGAGTTATGTGGAGTATGAGAGGGGTCTATACATCAACCTGATTCCAAAAGCCAATGTTCAAATGACCCTTGGATTTTTTTCACTCATAATTTTCTTCATAATCTATTAATGGCTATTTACCTGACAGTGATTTCTTTGAGTGACTGACATAAACCCTCTATTCTAGACATGAACTGCATGAAAAATGACTGGTTATCTTCCAATAAGGCTGAAATAAGAGGCTACATCAAAGCCTGTGTCAGACTGGATTAAAATTCAAAAGACATTTTCAAAAATTTATGTGATTTGTATGGTAACAATTGGCAAGCCTCATGAATACATACCAGTTCATGGGATAAAGCAAATATAAAATTACATACATGTGATAAGTCAAAGACCACAAAACTGTACAGGAGCCATAAAAAAACTGGAATTTGGGTGAAAAAACTGTACACTGCGTATCAAAAAACTGTACAAAAAAAAGGTATAAAATATCGCTTAAGAGGCAGTCCACCAAAAAACCAGGCAATGGGTGGCACATCGCATGTCATGGATTTTAATTATTTTTTGCATGTAGACTTATTAAAGCAAATGTTTACACATGGCAACATCAAAATTTTTTTAGTGTTCCTCTAGTCCTATTTTTGGTAAGTGCTTAATTTTAAGTGCAAAAAGGTCAACATGTTGGTTTAAAATTTACTACGTTTTTGTTTTGTTTTATTTGAAACAGATACTCAAAAACTGGATATGTCAATTAATATTATTTATAGTATAAACCCTTATCTTTTACAATATCAATGAATAAGACACCAATTTATATTTCTTTAGAAAAAATAAGGTGGTCTAAACTTGAGTAAAGCAAGTGACTTAATGAATTCACTATCCAATTTTCATTACGTTCTAAAATCCAATACATTTAAATGTCAAAACTTTCTCCTCGTGTAATTATGAATACAAAGTACTAATTGTTGAATCAATTTAAAAAATTGGTGGGAACAGGTATATTGAGAGAAATAAGAGGCGTCAAATTATCTACTTTTTATAAATTTATCCAATTTAAACCGATCCCGACCGGAATTATATAAAGAAGAAAGCTACTGTGATTTCATCATGAAATTTGGTTGTTTTGCTTAAATATGGTTTACAAATTACTTAGTTTATTTTTAAACATGTTTTCTAGGTGGTAGTTACCATTAATTTGATTACATAATCATTTTGCATTAATTTCGATCGGGATCGGTTTTATTTCAATTGGGATTGGTTTCTATATTAAAAATTAAAAATATTTTCTAAAATCGGCTCTTCGTTGTATCTTATCACAAGAATATGTCTGTATTTTATTTCTTTTCTGTGAGTTACATGTTTTTTGATGATTTTATCCATAGATTACATATATCTTACTAACTAAATGTTTTTCAGGTCATGAAGATCTTTTTAATTACTTGTAAAACATCTGATTGATTTCTTGATACACACCTATTTAATAAGATATTTATTTCATATAACAATTAAAAGCAAACTTTAAGCTTTATAAAATATCTCATTTCCAAGAAAAATATTTGTTTAAATTATTTGAAATAAAAAGAAAATCTAAAAAAAATATATATATAGTCCTGCAGTGGCGAAATTATACATGCACGTACTTTAATCCAGCAAGTATTTTTTATGTGTACGTCCTCGGCTTCAATCCAATTTTTTTCATCCATTCATCATATTAAGGAATATTTTCCTGCTCTAAGAATTTAATTTGAAATAAATAAGAAAAAAATCCTGTACACTTACATACATATAATCATGATCATAGAGCCCAGAAATGATCGCACGAAAAAAAAAAAAACGGGGGGGGGGGGGGGGGGGGGGGGGGGAGTCGTCTGGGCGGCATCCATTTTGTAACTGGTTTGATAATAATAAGATATTTTGGAAAAATTACCAACCTACTGACTTATTTTAACTCCATATAAAGTATAAGGGTATGTGGAGCAATTGTCAAATTTTAAAAACGAAAATAAAAAAATATATGTTCCGCTGAATCATCTGCCGTTTTAGTGTCAGCTTGAAGTGGGGCATCCAGCAGTAGTATTGGCAACATTTTCCTCATTAAGGAGTAAATTTATAGATTTCTATAACTTTTTTTCTATATCAGTTTTTACATTTTTAAAAAAATTAAAGTCTAAACAGAATCTGAACCACCGACACTAACAGTAAACAACCATTGCTAATTAGTGAAGTGGGATGTGACGAGTACTTCCGTTCTTACAACTGTTAAAACTTACTCTGTCCGACAGTCGATCGTGAGCAATCGTATAATGCTGACTGCATATTTGATATTACTAATGAGTTAACATATTCAAGTATTAACAACACTTCATGAAGTGCACATCTCGACTTCGCTGAATTTAATGTTGCGTAAGTCTGGAATATTCATCATTACTGAATAATAAGAAATAATTCTTAATCTTTTCACATCCCAGTTTTATCAGAAATGTTCATAATAAATTACACTAGAAAAATTATTTTTAGGAATTTTAAAATACCAGTATATGCATGTGCTATTACCTCATTTAAAAAAAATAAAACAATTTAATCTTATTATGATTACTGTAAAGACGTTTTGTACATGTATAAAATTAAAACATCTTTAGCTGAGGCACCGCCCGTGAATAAAATATATTCTGGATCACAATATTATTTAAATTAATGCACTCGGAAAAGTAATTGGACAGAAAAGATAAATTATTTAACTTAACTTTTTAAAAATCTTTTTCTTTGCACGTTTACATAAATTTACCAACTTCCGTGGAATATTTGCAACTAATTGTGATGCAATATTAGATAGGTATTTGATGTCACTGATACATCAATGGAAACGTGGATTCAACCTGAATAATAAAGCAAATTTTAAACTAAATATTATGTTTGGAGGTGAAAATTTATTCCCTTTTTGAAAATAAACCAATTAATTTTGGTTGAATGATATTCTTCAGCGTATCAGTTCTAAATATCTCACAGGGGTTCTGATAGTAAGATGTTTAGCCGATTTCCCGATGCTACGGGAGATAACTCTTGCATCACAGAATTTCATAAAAATGACTGTCTATTTTGCAAGAAAACTACTATTGAAAATATTTTTCCCACTGATTTTATTTTTTAAATTGAAAGATGAAATATTTCTTGATTTAGTTTGGAGTGTCTTATAGATCTGTTGAAAATGTATTAGAATTTACAGTTCTTTGTTTCCGACCTACATTCAATGGATTATATAGGGGATTCAAAAACACAAAACAAAACGATATTTTAGTAAATAAGCTATTTTCAAACAAATCTTTATTTACATTATTCCATATGGACTACATTAATATCATTTTCAATAAAATATCAAATATTCGTCACATTCAATGTGCCGCCTATTAAGAGCCATTCTCTGTAACGACTTGAACTTTTATATAGGAGCTGTGGCACGCATAGTCTCAGAATTTCTCCAAACTATCTACGATAAAAGTCTTTGATACCGTAAACTCAAATCAGGCAGAAATTGGTTGCTACGTGTCATGGTTACCATGGCAACATGTCTTAAAGTTTGAAAAATGGCATTTTTCAACATGTTCAGAGTCCCCCAGTTAACGTTTGCAGCAAAGCAAACAAGTGGCAATGATTGTTTCTGAAAGTTGAAGGCCTGATGTCTTAAATGCATGATAAACATGTTTGGTAAATCAACTATTAAATACGTTACTATGGAAACAAAGTATTCAAAAGTAATAATTTTTCTCATCTAAGTTTATATAATCATACACTTAAGAATAAAAAAAAATTTAGGTTGAAATGCAAGCAAATAATAGACAAAAGATCCTTGTAACATATACCAAGGAAGAAATATGATATTTCTTATAGGTTGGCAATGGTTGCATGGTTTTAATACCAAGAGGAGATTTTACATTTACTCTCTTAGTGTATAAATCTAATCCTATCTTTTTAAAAAGCATATTTCTATATAACTAATAATCAATTTTTAAAGATGTTCATATGACCCTAATTTTCACATTTCAAAAAATTCAAATTCAATTCTTTAAATAGAGCGTTGCTATGGAAATAAGCCGAAAAAATATGCATAAAAATCTGAAAAATATTCTGTTTCCTTGGATACGTACCCTTGTATGTAGATTCCCAAAACTTTTATGACTGATAATTATGAACAACTAACCTGACTTTCAATTTTGACTACCACCCAATCTCTAACTGGATGCAAAAAGCTGGCACATAGGGTTTAATATTGGTATAAAATTAACAAAATCTAACATTATCCCTTCTTGGTTACCATAGCAACAGTGTTGTATTTTTCAACAAACTTGATCAATATATGATATTCAACTTTAGTTCTACCAGATAAGTACTATTTAAGGTGCGTCAAATAATATGTTTCTTGAATAAAAGGTAAGTAAATTTCTAAGGCAGCAAAAAAATATCACTTTAAACAACTGGTACATTGTTTCCATGGTTACACTGCAAAGTAACAATTAATCCCAATTTTTCTTATGTTGTTGGTGTTGCAAGGTCCTAAGGATGTATATGTGCCAGTCATGAAATTTATTGTTTTTCCTGACGATAGTAGCATTAACCCAATCTTAGCAACACATTTTGCATGGTAACACTGTGTTACCATGGCAACCATGAAAATTATTTTTAGAATAATATTGCCAATACCTAATTACTTAAGGTCAAATATTTATATTGTTTTTTTTTAGGTTGTTGATTGAGTTTGATCATTTAACATCTATCATTAGTGAATATTGAGCATTTTTCTGCATTTTTCAGCATCTAAAATGTATTCCAAATGTACCCATGGTTACCACTTACTTAGAGATAAATTCTAGATAGTTCCTTTATAGCATAAGTGGCAACAAGGTGTCAGGTTTTTGTGAGAATTGTTTGTTTGTTATTCTTAGTCTTTATTAAGGCTTAATAAAGATTCAAAGTAGCTGAAAATCTCAATTTTTCAAACTTTTCTGGCTGTTACCATGGCAATCAAGACACATAGCAACGAAATTTTATTTGATATATGTTTTTGGTGTCAAGTTGTAATAATGGGCAAAGTTTCATCAAAATCGGTGACCATGCGTGGCAAAGAAGTTTAAGTGGTTACAGAGAATCGCTATTAATACAATACTGCCTGGTTTTCTGGTGGACTGCCTCTTAAATTCTTCTGATAAGGCACCTTATCACTGAGACTCAGATTCTTGAGTTTCTATGTACTATTATTATACTTTCATGTTAAATACTAAAATCTGATTGGTTTAGACGCATTTAACAAGCCGTAATGTTACCCTCAGCGTTAGCAACACACTTGACAATGGGTAACATTACAAAAATATCACATGCGTTCAAATCATGTGCGTACGGTTCACCGTAGAATTCGCAAAGTGTTGGTTGTGCATTTGAAAGAAGCCGAATAAACGACGTCAATAAAAGCTTGCGTCCGATATAGCTTACTTGAAAACAACAAATGACAGATGAAACATCCTTGCGAGTGCAAACTTTAGATGATAAAGGACTTTTTGAGTAGCAAACAAACAATTAAGAGGTTGGTAAATCTTTTCCGAAGCTTTCTTATTGAGAAAAATAGAAGCGGAAAGTTTGAAAGCTTTCTAAGCGTGAACTTAACGATGATCTCCGAATTTTTTTATGACACCCGAAATCAATAAGACATTCAGTATAATAAAATAAATAGTGCACGTTTTTGAGGGTAACAGTTGAAATTGACACCCCTCGGAAAACCATTGTCAACCTCCGCTCACGCGTCGGTTGACAATGGTTTTCCTTTGGGTGTCAATTTCAACTGTTACCCTCAAAAACGTGCACTATTTATATGTGTAACAAGTCAAGTTGTTTCTGAGTTCCTATGATATAAGTGAATGTGTTGTTAATTATTCAATATCATAAAGAACATACATCGATCAACATACATAATTTTACAGCATATAACTGAAGATTCATTAAAGGAACATTTAACATTTTATCCATATTTACATATGATATTTTGTGAACAATTCTTAAACAATCTTTGTTTGACCAATTATAACTTGCTTCACTGTATCCTCAAGTTCAAAGGCATACTGAAACATTTATATTGAATGATATATTTACTTGCAGAAGTCCGCCTTGTTAATGGTGCTAACTGTTATGAGGGTAGGCTTGAGGTTAAAGTGAACGGAGTTTGGGGAACTGTGTGTTCCAATGGCTGGGGAACTTCTGATGCCAGAGTTGTGTGTAGAATGATGGTTCCAAAGTAAGAGATGAAACTAGAAAATGGGACTAAAAAATTAATAGCAGATATTAATATATAAAATGTTGATTTTAGTTTGATTAGAAATTATAGTGTTAATGTAAAGTTTCATGTAGAAATTGTTGGAATGTGGTTGCGGTTCTTTAGATTTAGATTTACAATTTCTGGACTCTTATAAATTTAAAAACAAAAAATAGACAGAGTACAAAATTCATCTAAAAGATTGAATTGACCTGCAGAAATGTGCATTCTCTCTATTTTTTGTGGAACCTAACAGTAATTCCTTGTAAAATTTAATATATTAATATCCTTTAAAAGAAACTTTCTCTTGAGAATATAATTGTATGAAAGTGGAAACTTTCTACAGAGAATTATTTTTCAGGAACAACCAGAAATATTTTTGAGTCACTCAGGTGACCTATTGCTATCTGTTTTCGTCTGTCGTCGTTCGTCGTCAATCGGTCGTATACTTTTGAACATTTTAAGCTTCTTCTGTGGAGCCACTGAACCAATTTCAACCAATTTTGGCATATAGCATCTATATAGCATCTCCTCTGCTCCTGGGTATTATGCCCATGATCTAATTACATAGTTATGATAAGCAATGGTGCTTCTTCAAGAATTGTGAATTTTATGGGCCCCTGGGTCAGGGTTTCTGGTGTTAGGGTGGGGCTCTAATGATTATATAGTGAAAATGCATTAATTCTTTGAAAATCTTCCCCTCTGCTCCTGGGTATTAAACCAGTGAGCCATGTACATAATTATGATAAGGAAGGGTGCCTCTTCCAAAATTGTGAATTTTATGGGTTTTTCTTTGAAAGTCTTCTCCTCTGCTCCTGGTTATTATGCTGTTGATCTAAGTACATACAGGTAACTCTCGATACCTCGAAGTCCGCGGGACCGAGGAAAAACTTCGAGAGATCAAGAGTTCGAGTTTTCAAGAGTCCGGAATTTTCCGGGTTTGTTGACAGGTTTTGAAATTAGTCTTACCGGATGTAATGATTTTACTAACCTTTTACATGTGGTTTTTATAACAGCGATATTTTTTCGTAATTTAGATGAATATTTCATTAAAATAAGTAAAGCAAAAAATGTATATCTTGATTTTATATATATTTATTTATTCTTTGTAATACGGACATCATACTACGCAATCGTTACATGAAAATGAGTTTAAACGACATTTTACAGCGTCGCACATATCACTGACTATTTCAAACATGATCATTGAACGCAGTTCTTTAAGTTTTTGTCAAATAAAAGTCGTCGACATTGAGGCTGTTTCTGCTTTTTCATATTTCGTTTAACTTTGACACTGACTCGAAATAAAAATTAAATTAGTATTTCGTCTTTTAACCATCTACTACTTTTCACTGACACTGCGTCTCTAAATTACCGTAAGACAGTCAATGATAATTATTTTAATAGCATATATAGGCGAAATATGATTAATTATAAATCAACTACCACCTTGCAGCAGAAGTGTCACCTGAATAAACATCACGTTCCTCGAGACCCGCGTCTTCTGCCTGGGGCTATTTAAATGTCCAGGTAAAGGTGCTAATTATATAACCTTGTATACACATAGCCATTTCAAGGTATCGAGGGTAAATTCTAATCGAATATTCATAGCGGGACCGCAATTTGACTTCGAGGGATCAAGGGTTTCGAGAGATCAAGAGTTCGAGAAATCAAGAGTAAATTTGCTAAGTTGTATAGGGGAAAAATTCGGGACCGAAGACTCACTTCGAGCGATCAAGAACTTCGAGAGATCGAAGTTCGAGCCATCAAGAGTTACCTGTAGTTACGGTGCCTGAAACGTTCTACTTTCCCATTTTTCCATTCGCTCACCGTTCGTTCAGTGTGCATTCACCGTTTGTTCACCGTGCGTTCACCGTTCGCTCTCCGTTCACAGTTTTGCGTTGACCATGCACTCGCATTCAGCGTTCACAAAGCGTTCAGCGTTTGCTCTTCATTCTTTTCACTTTGCGTTCACCTTGCGTTCAGCGATCACCTATCGTTCAGTTTTCATTGCCATTTGGAACTCCGAAGTGAAAGGACTTATCTTTTTGTAGGGAAGGAGTTTCAGGTTTTTTAATTTAATAAATAACATATCGTGTTTGAAGAATCATTATTTCATGTTGAAAAATATCTACGATATATATTTTTATTATTCTAACTTAGCTGTAAGGTTATTTATTAAATTACTCTGGAAAATAAATGTTGTTATAAGCACATTCTGTACCTAGTATGTAGAACGATGCTGAAATATTAAATTTAACTAAGGGCAATGTGCAAATACTTCATGCACTAGCTGCAACATTTTGTTGCTTTGTTAAAGACGACAAATCGTTAATGGTGATATAATTATCCAAGTCAAATAATTACGCAGCAAAATTACGAAAATATTTATTTCTAACACTTTTTTTTTTCCAGTTACTACAGAAAATATGATAGCACGAGTTCTGAGAGTTATACATAGTACTGTGGATATCCTGTTAATTTATTGTCTTTGGAGCGAATTAAATTGATAGTGTGGTTAAAGGAAATAGTTATTTGAAATGTACTGTACTATAGAATTTTCTCTACTATAATGTGTAAAGTCTAAAGTTACAGAGAAAAAAAAATTCTTTCTTCACCGTAACTTTATATGTTTGCCATTCGATATGATTAATACCCCCCCCCCCCCCCCCCCCCCCTAGATTGGTTACTTAGTCAGTACTGTATTTCCAGAATATTTTAATTAACATTTTTTATAAAAAAAGTTAAGGTCTTTTTTAGAACAAAAATTTCAGTCTCAAAACAAACATGCATCTAAAAAAGTCACTAAACAATAGTAGTTCAAAATGTACACATGTCGGCGGTGGTATTTGAAATTGGCAGAGAGTATGTTTCAAATTCAAGTGTTAATGCCCAGTGTATTTTCTTCCTTTATTATTCAAATGTTGGGATCAAATCTAGAAATGCTAAAAATAAATGTTATAACTTGTTGAAAATACTCGCACTTCGTCTTTGATGTGACGAAACTTTCACACCTGCAGTGTCGAATGATTTTGATTGACAGGACAAGCACGTGGACTTCGTGTGAACTTGAAGCAGGAAAATAAAAACGAGTATGACTGTCAAACAAATGAATATGATTTGTTGATAAAAAAAATAAAAGTTACTTTCACTGTCTGATATATTTAGAAAAAAATATCAGAGTTTTTGTTTGATATAGGTACAAACATTTAGTGAAGCCTGAAAGGAGGGGGGGGGGGGGCTAAAACGGAATATTTCTCTCTCTCTATGTCTCTCTCTCTCATTTGTCTGTTTAATAAAAACTATAACAGCATATTACTTAAAAATTAAGTTCTGAAAATTGAATTTATAACAAATAATATGAATATGTATCTTTGTATTATCTTGTCCGAGTATAACCACGGCCATCTACATATACATGTAGAAGTCTGCTCAATAAATCATGATCATGAAAAATAGAAATGACACATAATATATTATTGTATTAAAATTTAAAATACGAGCGTATAAATGCAAAACGTCCACTGACCTTTGTAATTATTTTTTTTTTCATTTCTTTACACGAAATCGTCCTGACATGGAGATATATGAATGGATGTTACAACCGCTTTAATTCATTCTATAAGTCAGAAGTTTTCTCTGATTTGTTCATACTTCAGTGGCAACAATTGAAATGTTTTAATGCGATAAAAATCGTGTGATTAAAAACTTAATGTGTATGCATCGTCTTTCTTAGGACAATTTTGGAGAATTTATTTTATTGACTTATTTATTCATTCATTTATTGGTTTACTTATTTATTATTTATTTATTTATTTTTTTGGCACCTGACATTATAATACAATAAAATAGTTTCAATGCATGGAAAAGATCAGAGCATTCCGAATATATCGTTCATCTTGCGTTCACCGTTTGTTCACCGTTCACTTTGCGTTCGTGTTTGCGCTCTGTTCACGTTCTGCGTTTGCTCACCGTTCACACATCGTTCACCAAGTTGCGTTCAGCGTTCATACACCGTTCACTCACGTTCGCTCTGCGTTTGTTCAGCATTCACACACCGTTCAAGTGGGAAAGTAGAACGTTTCAGGGACTGTATGATGAGGAAGGGTGCCTCTTCCAGAATTGTGAATTTCATGGCCCGTGGGTCAGGGGTACCATTGGGGGGGGGGGGGCTAATGATTATTTACTGAAATTGAATTAATGCTTTGAAATCTGCTCTTTGGTATTAATCAAAGATTTATGATGAGCAAGGGTACCTTTTCCAAAATTGTTAAATGTGTGTCCCCAGGGTCAGGGGTTCCTGTTGGATGGGGCACTACTGATTATATAGGGGAAATGCATTTTTTCTTTGTTTTTCTGCTCTACCTCTGGGTATTAAGTAATCAAAATAAGCATGCTAAGTGTATAGTTATGATGAGCAATGGTGCCTCTTTAAAAACTGTGAATTTCATGGCCTCTGGTTTAAAACATGAACCAAATTCAATTGTTGGACAGTTGTTGCATGATACTCAGATGAGCTATAAGGCCCGTGGCCTCTTGTTTTATAACCTTTTCATTGGTGTTAAAGTAAAGGTGGGAGGCATTTTTAATCTGAAATAATGATACTTCTTTTATTCGTGAATTTACTACAGTTTAACTTCGGTATCATGAACACCAGTATGTCCCAACCACTTACTCTTTTAGTATTTTACCCTTTGTATCTTGACTCCTTGCATATCTCTAAAGTTTTTTCTTAGTCTTATCAAGATTGAGATAATGAGGTTGGACAGTATTCTGTGTATAGGGTTATATTCCCCTTTCACACTTGAAAACAAATTTATCACGATAATATCGTGGTATTTTTACACGGAATTTTTTATTACAATTTCTAATGAATTTCTATAATTTTTCTTACAAATAGGCTGCAAACATAACTTCAATTTTCTTCATTTTAATTTATATAATATAAATCATGTTTGGATGCCGTACTTTAACTTTTTTCAACATTTTTTAGACTTCCTGTATTTTTTATTTAATAGTTCAAAGATATAAATGAATAATTTCTGGAATTTTTAATTATGTACCAAATACCGGTATTTTAGTCTCCGTATCACGATACGTATCATGCAATAAAAGATCACGATATACCGGTATACCGATAAAATCGCGCATCCCTAGTAAAAATATCCCTGAGGGTGTCTGTGAATTGAGTTTGATCCCTTTGATCGGCAATGGTTGTATTTGAGATGGTAAGGTAGTTGCCTACTCAGACTTGGATTTCTTTGGGTACTGTTTCCTCCTGCAGAGATGACCCCCTCCTGCCAATACTTCAAAATATAATGATCCAACAAAGTGACCAAGGTATCTTGTTACACCACTGGCTTGAAAAGTGGATGTATATAGTGATGGGGGCATCTATGTATCTTCAGTTCCTCCTATGCCACTGAGTAAAATTTAATGAGACTTTCACAGAATCCTTATTACATAGTGCCATTTGCAAATTCTATTTTAATTTTGATTGGAGAGATATTTGGGGTTCCCAGTTGCAAAGCATGGACATTGTTTTTCTTTCTTTAATATGGGGGCTACCCATCTCTTATCCACAATTCCTTCTATATTAATACACAAGTACTACTGAATAAAATTTAATGCAACTTTCACAGAACCTTTATCTCATAGTGCCATTATGCACTTCCTATTTTACATTTTAATCAAGCCAGCAAGTGAGATTTTTGGGTTTCCCATTGCAAAACATGTTCACTGGCATTCTTTCTTTAATACTGGGGGTAACCATCTCTTATCCATAAATGCTCCTATACCACTCACAGAATAAAATTCAGTGAGACTTCACAGAATCGTTATGCCATTGTGTACCTCCTATTTTATGTTCTAATTAGACAGATTTTTGGGAATTCCTTAAGCAATAAATTGACTTTGCCATTATACTCAAACAGGAGCAGGGGACATCATTTTGTGAGCTCATTGCTCACAATACCTCTAGTTTAATTTTTCTTGGTATCAAATTGGGATTCAAACTCAAATTTTAAAATTCAAATATCTTATGGCTTTCTAAAGACTACGTATTCCAAGATATTGAAGTTCAAATGTATTTTTGAGACTTTACGGAGAAGCAGTGCAATACATGTTCATTCCTTCATTTTGCTCAAGTTACCATATAAGAGGAATTCTTGGCCAGATGCAAATTTAGCGATATTTAATTTTAGCAAGAAGTAAATTGAGCAAAATGTGATGTATAGAAAGATAAGGATAATCTCTGATGTGGATTGAATTGTTAGCAATATTAAATTTTAGTGATCTCAACAACCTTGCTAAAAATGCCAAAATTGAATCCTCTCCAAAATTTCTGCTTATATTGTAATAATTTTGGTTTAAATTCAATTGGGTCTGCAGTTGATGGCTTTTTGTCTAAACAGTTTAGCCAGATTCCCAGTTTTACCTCTGAGGACAGCTTAATTGGCTTGGACTGTACTTTATTTAGTATATGATAACCTTATCAAAGACAATTCTTTCTAGTTTTGATTCTTAGTACTTTATGACATGTAGGTTTACATCAGCTTATGTGATGCCATCGGGATACTATGGAAATGCTGCTGATGATGTACCTATTCTATTAGATCATATGAACTGTGGAGGCAATGAGTTGTCTTTAAATGACTGCCAATTTACCTTGGGACATTCTACCTGTACGGGACACCAGCAAGATGCTGCAGTGAGGTGTACTGGGGTGGAGCCTGTTGCTATCCCTGAAGGTAGTTACAATGGAGAGAACTACAGCATTATTAACTATTACATGGAAAGCTAGAGAATTCTACTGCTTTCATAGTTTTGGTTCTTAGAACCTAGTATAAGTGTATAGAAAGTAATAGATAAGGAACTTGTAAAATGATTTAATTCCAAAAGTGTAGGTCACTAAGAGAAGCCTCATCTCTAAATCTGATCAAATTTATTTTAAGAATTTGAATATCATTGTAATTCAATGATGAAAAATTGTACGGATGTTTTAACCTTTGATTTTTTTATATCACAGATGAAAGTATCTACGATTTTTATTTGATAAGCTGTGACTTTGAATCATCATCCTGGACCAGCAATTCATATTGCGGACTCTCTCAGTCCACCAGTGATCGGTTTGATTGGACCCGTAGGACGGGGTCCACACCGAGTTCCCCTACAGGTCCATCCAGTGCTGCTGCAGGCTCGTATTATCTGTATATTGAGACATCATTACCCCGGATGAGCCAAGACAATGCTGTTTTATACTCAAAGTACATAGATACAGGTACGTATAAACTACAGGTATTAGCAAACATATTCTGTTTTCTTGTAAGTATGACCAGGGTTCAAACTGGGCCTCCTGCATCTCCAGTCAAGGGCTTTACCAACAGAGCCATCTGACCACTGGCAATAGAATCTGTCTGACTACATCCTTCAAGGTCTTTGCCCAGAAGACACCAACTCAGGCTCTTCCCTGACAGGTCTTTCACCGTCTCTTCCAGGGCATGGCAGGGCACCATATGTAACAGGAAGGGAGAAAATGTATGGCTGGACTAGACAGGGATAAAAACCCAGGCCTCCTGAATCTCCATTGAAGTGCTCTACCAACTGAGCTATCTGGCCACTGGCAGTCAAACCAGTCTGTCCACCACATAGGAAATGATTCAAGATATTGTGTAAAATGTAACTGTTGTCTGTATTTGTAGGTGATGGTGCATGTCTTTACTTTAAGTACCACATGTATGGTGCCACGATTAACACACTCAACATCAACATTTCCACTAATGGCTTTGACAATCAGAGAATTTGGTGGCGGTACGGAAACCAAGGAAATCTGTGGCACCAAGCCGCCGTGGACTTGCCCAGAAGTTCCTCCTTAAGGGTTTGTTTCGTTCTTAATTTCATTTCTTAACATTTGATAAGATACTTTGTGTTCTCTCCACTTGACTCACCGCTAGATGACACTATGAATAGCCATATAAAAAGTCTCCTTACAGAAATTTACTCATTATTTGATTTGATTTCAGATATTCATAGAAGCGATGTCAGGTACTAGTTACACAGGTGATATAGCCATCGACCAAGTGAATGTAACCAAAGGACCATGTAATGGTAATTATCAAAGTAATAAAATATAAAAGCTTAAAAGTTTTTTGACCCAAAAAATATGGATACACACTTTACACAGGACAAAAAAAAAATATTTTTAAAAAAAATTTAGATTCAAGACTGCCAGTAAATATTGAATGAGAGTCTCATTATTAAGTGTAGAATCACCATGGCTATCATGGGGTAACGTTAATGGGGTCAAAGGCTTGCATAGAATATGAAAGAAAAAAATCTTTTAAAATATTTTTCACAAGAATACTGTACTGAACTGTATTTAGTCAAAGTAAAATGCAAGCTTTCCCATGTAGTGCAGATTCAAGTCTGGGCAATTAATTCCTGTGGAGCTGATATGTGTAACAAATTTTTTTTTACAGATTGCAATTTGTAAAGTGACATCAACCCTTGATATTCTTTAAATCAAAATTGATGGAATTGTGAACTTCATGATCACAATGTGGGATTATATTTATCTATGTATATTTATTTGTCAGGAAGAAAAAGGTGTGGTGTACTAGCTCACATTATATTATGGTTTTTCTCAGAAATCTCAGATACATAGGACATTAGAATTATTACAACTTTGAATGTGCTCCTTGTAAATAAAATATGCTGGAGCAACTAAGGGGATGACTATTCTGCAACAATACTCTCAGTGTTCATTTCATATTAATATTCACAAGGTAAAATAATTTAACTGTGACTGGGTTAATTGACAAAAAACATGAAAACAAAAAGAACAACAGTTGTCAATTACATCATTTAACCTTTGAAATTTTGTTTCTGTACAGCTGTGTTAAATTCAGTAAACTGTGACTTTGAATCTTCAACCTGGACCATTGATTTAAATTGTGGACTCTCTCAGTCCACCAGTGATCGATTTGATTGGACTCGTTATTCTGGAGCAACAGGAAGTTCTAATACAGGTCCATCAAGTGCTGCTGAAGGGTCGTATTATCTATATATTGAGACATCATCCCAAACATCCAAAGCCAATGCTGTTTTAAACTCAAAGTACCTAAATACAGGTATGTTTAAAACTGAAAGGAGCACATGGCTCAGTGGTTATAGGTGCTTGGCTAGTTATCCAAAGGTTGCTGGTTCAAATGTTGGTGCTTGATGTTGTGTCCTTGGACAGGTCATTTTATCAGCATTGCATCATTCTACCAGCTGCAATGGGTACCAGCTTATGCTGGGAGCAGGGTTGGCCGGGAAATAGTAGTAGTGGGAATTACCAGTGGTAAATACCAGTATTTCCCGTCCCGGGAAATACTAAAAATTTTCTCTAAACTGGGAAATACTACATTATTAAACTTTGTATTTCTTTAATTTATTCAATTTCATACAAAATTCATGAATAAAATAAATATAGAAATGCATGATGAATAATATTGAATATATAATTTCTCAAACTGCAATTTAACATAATTATTCAGGATCCAGGTCCCCCACCCACAAGCATTCTGAAGCTGTATATTTCCTTGACTGAAGTTTTCCAATTCAAGTTTCTTTTCAGTTTTTAAAATTATTAAGTTTATTAATCAGGTTTAATTATAAATCCAAGAACAAAACACACTTGTTTTAATCCTTCTATAAACATTGTAGTTATTATAATCAATGATTATCATGTTGTTTTAACAAATTGCTCTGGACAGTTTTTGTGCTCCTGTTTTGAGATATAATTACCTTGAGAAGAATTGAATGGCCTCTGCCAAGGTTTGATATTTACACCATGCTCTACATTTAACTTATCTTAGATCCTTCTTTGGTTACATAAAAACCCAATAGGGATCTTTGGGTTCATTTCATGGAAGTTCATAGACTACATATGACTCAAACATGAAACAAATGTCGCTCATGACTGGTATATGAATGTATTTCCCGGTTTTTGCCAACCCTGGCTGGGAGTTAACCTACAGTGGACTTATATGTCCAATTCAAGGGGAGTCAAATGACTCATCTGCTTAGCTCCACAGATACCAGGTATAGACACCTATGCTATGAGCTTCATGGCTTGGAAAAGGATTTAACTTTAATATATATACAATATATATATACATTTGTAAGTGACAATCATCCAAAACTCCTCTGTTTTCTTGTAAGATGTAGACTTAATGCAAATGATTCAAGATATTGTATAAAATGTTGTCTGTATTTGTAGGTGATGGTGCATGTCTTTATTTTAAGTACCACATGTATGGTGTCACGATTAACACACTAAACATCAACGTTTCCACTAATGGCTTTAACAATCAGAGAATTTGGTGGCGGTACGGAGACCAAGGAAATCGGTGGCACCAAGCTGCCATGACATTGCCCAGAAGCTCTTCCTTAAGGGTTTGTTTTGTACTGAATACTTGGAAGTGCTTTTTCATGATATACTTTACAGCAATCTATAACAAATTTAATGTTTCTTTTGTGTCAATAATAAAAGAAATTCCAATTGTCCCTGGATGTAATTATCAAGCAGGTTCTTGTTTCAAGGAGAATTTTGATAGCAGACAAATTGCATGTCAAATTAGAGATTAATTAATGAGTTTGGTGTAAGGAGATTACTGGTAGACAATCTCTGATCAAGCAGGTATTATCTATATTTCTTTGGAATTGGGCAAAGGAATCTGGACTCTTAATTGCAACTAATATGGTATCTGTCAAATTAAAAAGTTGTAGGCTAGCTTTTACTTTCAGAATAAATTTGGTGTAAAGTATTTAAAACTAATTTGATATTGTATACTGTAGAAGCACAAATTTTCATGGGGATAAGATTTCGTTGATTTGTCCTCTAAAAAGGTTTTATGGGCATTAAATTTCGTTGTTTCGAAAGTAACTTTATTCAATGTATAATCATATAAAAATTTTATGTGGGATTTATTAATTTGGTTAAAATTGTTAACAACGAAATAAACGAAATTAAATCCCCAACGAATATTTTACAGTAATATATTTTTTTTTAAATTTTTATATCTCAACAACAAAGTGCAGAGTGTCATGTCTCACCAAGATGACAACTTTACAGTGTGTTAAAGAATAAACATTATGATTAGTGTTTTGATGTTTTATTAGGCTGTAGCATTGTTCATCATTCATAAAAAATAAAATGAACAAAGCTTCAGGTGGGCATTTGTAAAACCCTAACACAACCAGTTGAGAAATATATGATGTATTAATTGTTCATATAACTACACCACAGGAAATGCACATCAAGCAGTAGGAATGGAAAAATCATTAAAATCTTTGTATCAAGGTTGACAGGATTTTCTTCCTTGCACTTTAAACTGTTTATGATAACTGAATATTTGATGGGTGTATTATACGCTGTGGCGTTGCATTTTATTTGCTTATGCAGTATGCCTGACCTCACAGTATTTTTTATCAGCTTCCTGGGTTGATACAACTCCAGGGCTGATATGGATCTGAAGGGCTGATGCAAAGGTTTATCACACTCTTTGTAGATTTATTCTTAAAAATAGTACTGGTGATAATAAACCTACTTTTTCATTCACATTCTCTCTATAAACTTCTGTATTGAATTTTAAATTAATTTTATTTGATACAATAAGCTAGTCGGTGACTATTTACAAGTAAATGTGTGCTGTATGTTTTTTACTTAGTATGTAATAAACATAATGATACATGCCCCTTTCCATATTCCATACTGTATCAACCCTTGGGCCTTAGCCCCGTTGGCTTATATTGGTGTCTCGGGCTGATACGGAATGTGATATGGAAAAGAGTATGTATTCTATATAAAACATGCTTGTACATAAGTTATGTTTTTCATATGCCAGAAGAATTTGACCAGTGATATTTTAATGCACCAACTATAAAAAGAGCATTTTAGACCCCTGTTGTCTGCAGTCTTTGTGTCCATCTGTAAACTTTACATATTTCAACTTATTATCAAAGACCCCTTGGCCAAATTTCAAATAAACACAGCTTAGAGAATCATTGGGTAAAGAGAATTCATTGCTCAAATAAAGAGTCATGTCCCCTTTCCAAGGGGAGATAATCATAAAAAGGAAGGATAGGATAATTAAAAATGTGTAACCATAATAACACAATGAAGATTCTAAATCGTAAAAATCAGGGCCCTTGGAGATGAGATGGGCCACAGGGGTTTGTGAAGACAGGCCACAGTGTCAGAGTGGGGCTATAGTAGGTACAAAGTTTTCCACATTCATATAGGGATACACAAAAGCCTGAAACATTCTGAAAATGTATTGGAAGTTTTAAAAGAAAAAAAAAAGATGCCCAAAGGTCGCAATGCTAACCAGACCAATTCTACTTTTCCTGAAAAATGAATATTACATAAATAAAATCTTTATTGTGTCCCTTGTTTTGAACAACTTGCAGTTCCTAAAAGAAGTAGTTCAGTCCACACTTTAAATTTTTTCTTTCATTGTATAAGTAGCCACATCCAGGGGTAAACAAAATACAAGATGCAAACAGTTTTTTTTATGTCAAATTACAAAGTTACAAGTCAGGAAGCTATAAAGGCTACTGTTAGAATTCGATGTTTCTTTTTTTAGCTCACCTGAGCAAAAGGCTTAATTGAGCTTTTCTGATCGAAATTTGTCTGTTGTTTGTCATTGTCATATAAACTTTTCACATTTTCATCTTCTTCTTGAGAACCACCTGGCAAATTTCAACCAAACTTGCCACAAAACATTCTTAGGTGAAGGGGATTCAAGTTTGATCAAATGAATGGCCCCATCCTCTTTCAAGGGGAGATAATTAAGAAATAGTGAAAATTTAGTGGCGTCTTTTAAAAATCTTCTAAAAATACCACTCGGCCAAAAAATTTCAGACTTACAGAAAACCTTCTTTACATAGTATAGATTCAAGTTTGTTCAAATGATGACCCCCTGGGTGTAGGGTGGGGCCATAATGGGGGATCAAAGTTTTACATAGGAATATATAGGAAATCTTTTAAAATCGTCTTCTCAAGAACAGCAAAGCCATGTTTAGTCATATTGATATGGAAGTAACGCTTTCGTTTCCGCACGATTTGTGATTTTTCTTAGCCATTGTGCTCAGTTGAGCGATGTGGCCCAGGGGCCTTTTATTCCCCTAAGGATGGTGGACAAGCGACACAACTTTTGAAAAGTATTGATTCCACTTTAGTACCTAGTCCCTTGTTCAAATATCGTTTTATGGTGCACAAAGCATTGTAAACTGTGTTTAAAGAGAACACTCTGTAAAATATAACAAAGTAATGACTATAGAAGGTTGTCTCTAAGACCCAGGGGCTGGGGAATTTCCCCTCCTATAATGATGTTATCCCCCAGTTACTCAGGTGTACCCTTCAACCCCTTGTTAGGGGAGGAACCCCCAAACCCCCCTCTATTTTTAGCTCACCTGAGGCGAAGGCTGAAGTGAGCTTTTCTGATCACAATTTGTCCGTCGTCTGTCTGTATTTCTTTCTGTCTGTAATGCTTTCGTTTCCGCACGATATCTTGAGAACCCTTTGAGCTTTCGCAATGAAATTTTGCATAGCAACTCCCTATGACTTAAAGAAGAACTCTATTGATTTTGAGGTCCAAAGGTCAAGGTCATAAATTCTGTCTGTTTTAACACTTTCGTTTCCACACGATATCTTGAGAATCCTTTGAGCTTTTGCAATGAAATTTTACATAACAACTCCCTGTGGCCTAAGGAAGACCTCTATTGATTTTGAGGTCAAAAGGTCAGAGTTCAAGGTCGTAAATTTATACATTCCGTCTGTGTGTAACACTTTTGTTTCCGGGCGATATCTCAAGAAGCCTTTGAGCTTTTGCAATGAAATTTTATACCATAACTCCCTAGGGCCTCTCTCGCCCCTCTCAAAGTGTCCCGCCCCATTTTTTAATTATTATTTACATGTATTAAAAGTCACGTGGCACTATTTTTAGCACAGGGGCTTGTGGAGAGTTATTACATATAATACAGGTTGTCGGTGGAATTATATTCTTATTACATCTATTAGAACTGTTTAGTAAAGGCTAAAGAGCTAGGTTCACTTTATGCATAAAATGGCCCTGTAGATAAACCAATTTATCCACTAACACACTATGGCCCTTTCTCAACATCAATATAAAGTAGAGACTTGGCGCTTTCATTTGGTATATAAAAGTTTCCTCTAAAGAGTTCAGGTACTGGAAAACAGGTTGTGTGAAATTGCAATGTTCTTCAATTTTGCAGAAAACAGGTGAATTTGAGAACATTCAACAAAGAATTAAAATATGAGCACACCCCTCGATCCAAAAATTAAAATATGTTTTATAATCTTTAAAAGCAGTTCTTTCATAATATATTTGCAGATTTTGGATCGGAGGTTGTGCTGTATACGAAATATTGAAAAATAGCATCATATTTTGACCATTTTTGAAGGAATATTCGGGAAATGCGAATAATGACGCAATTCTTGACGTCATAATGCATTAACTAGCAAGAAAATTACGTCATTTTTAGTAGAAATTCAGTCACCAAGTATTCTAGTGGTATTTATTGCCTTGTCGACTAAAAGTATGCAGTTTTCATTTTTCAGAAATTTACAGGGCCAAAAAAGGCCCTAAGTGGCCCGTGCTCTTAGACACCATGTATTGATTAAAATTTTGACAATATCAAACATCAATATAAACATTATATGTGAGTTAATGTTTGAATTTAATCTGCTGTATAATCAAGTGCCTCTGTGGTCTAATGGTATGTTGCTCGCCTAGCAAACAAGAGGTCCGGGTTACTACTGTGTGATAAATTAAATATTCTGTATATTAAAAATAATCTTCTATACACATATTAAAGAATAAGCAATGAAATCTTTATATCCATATTGGCATTTTTTTTAAAATTTGCTTCAATATACATGTATACATTTAATAATTCTACAAATACAGGTGGCAGTGTAACAACCCCCCAGAACTTTGCATGCTCTTCTTTTTTCCCTAAGTGGGGGACACAAATTCTCTGAATTAGCTTGTTAATTTTAATATTCTAGACATGATTCAGCTTCAATGATTCTATGATAAAGAGATAACTTTTGAAGAAGACATGTACATAAATTGATGTATTCAAAATTTAGGACAATCACTGGGTATTGAGTGGTTGGCGTCATCATGAATTAGCACTACACACCAGGGATGGGGTAATCGTAATCGAGTAATCGTAATCGATTGTAATGATTACTTTTTTTCAAGTAATCGACAGTAATCTGTAATCGAAGAGATTTTCGATTACTTGTGATCGTAATTTAATCGATTACAGCTAAAATTTTCAATGTAATTATAATTACTTTTTCAATTACTTTCGATTATTTTATAATAAATAGATGTTATTTTGGAGAATTATTTCCAGTCACTCACACATAAATATCAAATATAAACCACCTAGTGTAATTTTTAGATTTCCTAACTTTTATTATCATAAGTTTAATAATATTCTCAATAAAATTTGCATTATAGACCTACTGGTCTAGTATTAAATAATTCAGAAGTGTATTTCAACCATTTATTAATAAAATATACAGATTTTTCGTTTGCATTTTACATTTGATCCACTGTCCTCTTGCTGCATGTCCTTTTTGAAAAACTTTGTCTTGTAATAGAAAATTATAAATTGCAAAAACAGATTTAAGTGCTGTATTAAATATAAATAATTTGGCAAATAAACTACATTGTACTCGAAAAAAGAAGAAGGTGGAAATACTTATTCATATCTGAAAATGTTTAAACAACTTCGAACTTGTGTTTTAGTAACTTTAAAATTTGCAAAATCATTCTCATGTTTTCATTCAAAATTCTAAGGTTGCTTTTAAATCAGTGAGAGGTTATATTAAGTGTCTGTAAGAGAGGGAGTGTGTCACTCTGTTTGCTTATCTTAATATTGGCTAATTAATTGACTGGGACATCCCTGATTTTCAGATAATGAGGTGTAAACTGTGAACTACCTAGTGTTCAACTTTCATTCCACTGAAGACAAACAATATTATTAAAACAATTAATAGCTCTCAAAACACTTATTTCAATACAGAATGAAATTGTGCTATTAGTTTAATTACTTAAAAACACATTTAATTTACATGTTTAATACTGAGAGTTCTAATTTACTTATTTTTTTAAAAAAGAAAAAAAAAAACCAAATACTTCTAATGAAGTAATTCACAAAAAAATATTAAATAATTTTTGCAACAAGTCAATAGATATGGAGGTTCAGACCAAGGTTGAAAGGAATAATTAATTCCTTGGCATATTTTATTGTAGGAATCGTACATGTCTCCACTTTCCATGGTAGAGTCTCCCTTATTTGGGCATTTAGTGAGAATGAATAAAATAATAAATAATATACCAAATTCAGAATAAAACCTTGAAAGAATCTGCACTGAAACTGCAGGAACACATTCAAACTTCAGTGGATAACATCAACATTTACCATTTAGATATTGCTTTGATATTTGAAGGGATAAAAACTTGGAAGTAATCGATTATTAATCGATAACATTTTCCATAGTAATCGATTACAATCAATTACAGGACCAAAATGAGTGTAATCGATTAATAATCGATTACACAAAATTCCTATAAGTAATCGATTATTAATCAATTACATTTTTCAGTAATCGTGCCCATCCCTGCTGCACACGCCAGCATGGTGTATTGTATTTATCAATGATTTATTAACGGTATTCATGAATTAGGGCATAATTTTCTGAGCAAAAGCCATTAAAATATGAAGCCTGGTTTTTTAAGTACACAAACAGTACATAATCTAAAAAACCTTTTTCCATATAAATTTAATGCCTTTTTGTTGTTGATGAAAATCAAATCAATGTTGGGAATTTTTATTAGCTCACCTGAGCCGAAGGCTCAAGTGAGCTTTTCTGATCGAAATTTGTCCATTGTCTGTCGTCATTGTTGTTAACTTTTCACATTTTCATCTTCTTCTCAAGAACCACTGGGCCAATTTCAACCAAACTTGGGTATCCTTGGGTAAAGGGGATTCAAGTCATTCAAATGAAAGGCCATGCCTTCTTTCAAGGGGAGATAATTATGAATTCGTGAAGAATTAATGGCATAATTTAAAAATCTTCTTCTCAAGAACCACTGAGCTTGAAAATATGAAACTTATATGGAAGCATCCTCAGGTAGTGTAGATTCAAGTTTGTTCAAATCATGACCCCCGGGGATAGGATGGGGCCACAATGGGCTATCAAAGTTTTACGTAGGATCTTTAAAAATCTTCTTCTCAAGAACAGTAAAGCCATGATTGGTTATATTTATATAGAAGCATCTTCAGGTAGTGTAGATTCAAGTTTGTTCAAATCATGACCCCTGGGGGTCAGGTGGGGCAGCAATGGGCGATCAAAGTTTAACATAGGAATACAGAGGAAAAATCTGTAAATATCTTCTTCTCAAGAACAGCAAAGCCATGATTAGATGTATTTATATGGAAGCATCATCAGGTAGTGTAGATTCAAGTTTGTTCTAATCATGACCCCCTTGGGTAGGGTGGGGCTACAATGGGCTATCAAAGTTTTACATAGGATTATACAAGGAAAATCTTTAAAAATCTTCTTCTCAAGAACAGTAAAGCCATGATTGGTTATATTTATGTGGAAGCATCTTCAGGTAGTGTAGATTCAAGTTTGTTAAAATCATGACCCCCCAGGAGAATAGAGGGGCCATAACAGGGGATCATAGTCAAACAAAGGAATACAAATTATATATCAATTAAAATTGTCTTCTTAAGAACAGCAAAGCCATTATTAGTCATATTAATTCAAAAGTATCCCTATGAAGTATAGATTCAAATTAGTTCAAATCAACATCCTCCACCCCCCAACCCCTTGAACCACTTTTAAGTCAAAACTTTTCAAGACTGAACTGCTTTCAGCTTTTTCCTAGCCAGAGTGCTCAGGTGAGCGATGTGGCCCCCGGGCCTCTTGTTTGTGGATGAAATTTAGAACAAAGCATCATTAGTCCTTAAACCCACTGCTAGGGTAATTCAAGACTTGACATATTTTGATATTAGATGCTGCCAAAGTCTCAAAGAGCTAATGCTATGGCCATTTGTGCATAGTACGTAAACTTTTTGGAGTATTGGCCATATCTCAAGGACTTCTTGGTCAATTTTTGTCAAATTTGTCACAGAGTATCCTTGGCTTAAGGCTTTATTTATTGTAATAATATAAAAAAAATTATATTAAAAATAGGGATGTGATCCTTAAACAAAGGGAGATAATTAGGGAAATAAAAACAAAAGTAATGGGTAAAAAAATCTTCTCAAGAGCCACTATGCAGATCATCACCAAACTTTCGCATAATTATGAGGATATGTTGTAGATTAAAAATTGTTCAAGGCATCACCCTTGGGTAAAGGGCATAGTGTAAAGGTCACTTCAAAGTTGACCTAAAATTATGTTTTGTTAAAACAGATATTTTGGCCATTTAAGGACTAGGATTATCAAAACTCAGTTGATGCATCTTAGGATCTCATCTCATGTTGACTCAAAAGAAGGTCACAGTGACATACTTTTTAGCTCACCTGAGTTGAAAGCTCAAGTGAGCTTTTCTTTTCAATCGTTGTCCGTCGTCCATCCATCTGTCCGTCTGTCTGTAGCTTTTCACATTTTAATTTCTTCTCAACAACCACTGTGCCAATTTAATCAAACTTTGCACAAAGCAACCTTTGGTTGAGGGGAAGTTTAAATTGTTAAAATGAAGGGCCAAGTTCTTTTCAAAGGGGAGATAATCAAGATACCGTATATACTCGCCTATAAGTCGGTCCGCCTATAAGTCGGTTGTGATTTTTGAGGTTATTTTGGAAGGATTTGCCATTGACCCGCCTATAAGTCGGTACAACTTTTTTCCAGAATCGGTGGACAATTTCAAATCAATGCTCTAATGTTTTAACATGTGTTTCAAATAATATTTTGAGAAATTACGCCGATATTTCATCTCTCTTTTTTTCTTCTCTTATAAATTTCATATCAATACTCTAATGTACTTACCTGTGTTCAAATAATGTGTTAGGATATGACATCGGTAATTAATATTTTTATTTTTCAACAAATTAAACCACTACCATTTTAGTTTTCTTTTTATATTGTTTTGTTTAAGCGTTAAATCCCTTGTCTTCTATATTTTATACACCGATCTTGATCATAGGCGGATCTCGGTCTCTTTGGCATGGTGATGAACTATGTAACGAGTCTATCAACATTTTGATGATATTTAATTAGGAGGTGCTTAATGTCCAAGCCATATCTATAGTCTTTAATAACGCTGTGTTTGATCTATTATTGGCAATTATTGTCTCTTAATTACCTGTATCCCTTACCTGACACTGTGTTTATTTAGTGGCACGCGCCCCGAGAATATTGTGTACCGTACCAGGGACCTATACTTAGTATATAGGTCCCTGACCGTACCACACTTGGGAAGCATTTTCATAAACAGTCGAGTTTTAATAGACTTCAGAATAATATTCTAATATTCTGAATTATTTTTTAAGAATATTATATCTATTGTCAAAAACATTGCAGACGGTACATATAATTACACATTAATGCTGAACGTATTATATCGGGTTCGCAATTCAATTTTACCGATAAACAATAGATCTACAGTAAGTCACAAGTTAATTAAAGAAATATTTTTGTTAATAATTAATCAAATAAATATTATACACTTGAGATCAAAATAAAATCATTAAAACATGTATATACTTTTATTTGATATATAATCTTAGAATACATAAATAATATAATATGTCTAGACATTTCTCAACGATAATCGTCGATGTTATGTAAAAAATACTACATTTCGTCGTCCAGAAAAATACCAAGCATTTGATGACTCGCCTATAAGTCGGACATAGAGTTTTGGACCAAATGTTAACTCCCAAAAAACCGACTTATAGGCGAGTATATACGGTAATACAAAAATTGGGTGGGGGTCATTAAAAAATCTTCTCAAGAACCACAGGGCCAGAAAGGCTGAAACTTACGTTGAATCATCCTTGGGTAGTGTAGATTCAAATTTGATCAAATCATGACCCCCGGGGGTAGGGCAGGGCCACAATAGGGAATCCAAGTTTTACATTGAAATATATAGTAAAAATCGTCTTCTCAAGAACCACTGGGCCAGAAAGGCTAAAACTTAAGTGGAAGCATTCTATGGTAGTATAGATTCTTAATTGTTCAAATCATGACCCCCGGGGGTAGGGCGGGGCCACAATAGGGAATCCAGGTTTTACATTGAAATATGTAGTAAAAATCTTTAAAAATCTTCTTCTCAAGAACCAGTGGGCCAGAAAAGCTGAAACTTACGTGGAAGCATCCTGGGGTAGTGTAGATTCTAATTATTCAAATCATAACCCTTCGGGGAACGGCGGGGCCACAATAAGTACTACAAGGGGGAGAAATCAGGTGATAAACAGCAAGGCCAAAGTTACTCAGGTGAGCATTGTGACCCATGGGCCTCTTGTTGAATTTTGCAGGTATTCATTTTCAATTTGATTCAGTTGTATATCTTGGACAATTTGAAGTCTATGACATCAAAACCTGTCTGTTTATGCATCATGGGGCCTTTAAGTGTGCCAAGCAAAAAGGTCACCTTGAGCTACTTTCCAAATTTTGTGGCTAATCATTATCAAAATATTTAAGGTCATTTTTTTGGATACTCATAAGTTTAGAATCATCAAACCTTGTAAGTTGATGCATCATAGGGCCTTGAAACATATTTTTGAAAAAGTAGGTCACAGTGACCCTTTTTTTTGGTATTGATTTTTAATTGTTTTAGGGGCATATTTTGGACACTGTGAAGCCTAGGATCATCAAAAGTTGTCAGTTGATGCATCCTAAGGCCTCGGAGTATATCAACTAAAAAGTAGGTTACAGTGACCTATTTTTGAAATTTTATGGCTATATTGAAGTATATCAGGTACTAATTGGCATAGAATCATCAAACTTGTCAGTTAATGCATCTTGGGTTCTTGGAGTGTGTCAACTAAAAAGTAGGTCACATTGACCTACTTTGTGAATTTTAAGGAAATATCTAAAAATTTCCAGTAGTAAGAGGCTTACTTTTTCAGTTGGTGCATCTTGAGATCTTGGAGCATTTTAACCAAAAAGTAGGAATTCAACAGCTATAACAAAATATTTCGGATAATAAGAGGCTTAAAATCATCAGACTTTGTTACTTGATGTATCTTGGGTCCTTGTAGTATTTTACCCAAAAAGTAGGTCACTGTGAAGTACTTTTGGAATTTCATGGCTATATTTAAATATTTCAGTTACTAATTGGCTTAGAATCATCAGACCTTGTTGGTTGATGCATCTTGGGTCCTCAGAGTTTGTTAACCAAAAAGTAGGCCACTTGACCTACTTTTGGAATTTCAAGGCTTAATTTATCAAAATATTTCAAATAATAAGATACTTAGAACAGAAGTTATAGGGTTGTACAATCCAAAAAGTGTGTTACTGTGACCTACTTTTAGATTTTCAAGGTTTTATCTAAAAAAATAAAAATAAGAGGCTCAGAGTAGAAGTGATATCAAGTGTTGTACAATTTATTAATTTGTAATAGCCTTTAAAATGCATGAATATTATTTCAGATTTTTATAGAAGCAATCAAAGGTACTAGTTACACTGGTGATATAGCCATTGACAAAGTGATTGTAAAAAATGGATCATGTACAGGTAAGCATTAAATTGTTAAAATCTGAAAGCTTAGTCACAATGAACAGTTTAGTTTCTATTCAATTGTTAATTGTCTTGTTTCTCTGAACCATGACAATCTTTTTTGCTGGTTGCCCTTTCTGACTAACATTTTTGAGTACCCATGCATTAAAAGAAATGGAGTTGCAGCATATGTTTAGCACAGGATTATCAAAATTTTTAGCTCACCTGAACCAAAGGCCCAAGTGAGCTTTTCTAATCAAAAAGTGTTCGGCATCTGTTTTTCCCATGTGTCATGTTGTGTGTAAACTTTTCACATTTTCAACTTTTTCTTAAGAACAACTGAGCCAATTTCAGCTAAACTTGTCACAAAGCATCCTTGGGTAAAAGCAATTTAATTTAGTTCATAGGAAGTTCCATACCTTCTTTCAAGGGAAAATAATTAAGAATTCATGAAAATTTGGTGACATCTTTTTAAAATCTCAAGAACCACTGGGCCAGGAAAAATGAAATGTATGTGAAAGCTTCACGACAAACTGTAGATTCAAATTTGTTCAAATAATGACCCCAAGGTGTAGGGCAGGGCTACAACAGGGGATCAAAGTTTTACATTGGAATATGTATGGAATATTCACAGGATGAGAGACCATCTTTAAGCAATTGCTTAATGGTGGCTTAATGGTGACTTATAGAAGTTAATTCCTTTAAGCCATCATTAAGCTGCAGCTTCTAGGTGCTTAATATCCAAACTTCATTAAGCTACCATTAAGCCACCTTTGAGCTGCAGCTTAATGGTGGTTTAATGTCTAAACTTAATTGAACCACCTTAACGCATCCTTTATCAAGTCTTTAAACTAACTTGCTAAGTTAAGAGTTAATTGTTTCAATATCATTTACACAAAATCTTAAGGTATGTCACTCGTCAGCCTTTTAGAAAATTTCAGTCAGAACCTCTTACTTAAAAAGTATTTATTACAATTCAATCTTTATAACATATTTAAATTAAACAATGTAAAATGTTCAACATTCAATTAAAAAACTGCTCAAAAATTCACAAAGAACCAAAAATTTAAAGGGACTATTTCTTGTGGCGGAAGGATATTTAGCAGAAAATTCTGCAAATCTACACATTTATTAAATTTAATATCTTGGAACTTAAGCCTCACATATTTTTTCTCAGAGAATATTTTCCGTTATGATATGCCTGGAATATTAAATATAGGTCTCAATTTATATTTTTATAATAAAATTTACACCTTCGCTCAACAAACATTACCAAGAAATGAAGATATATTAAGGAACTCGAGATAAAATTTACACAGTTTTTTGCCTGAAAATCGCATATTTTGACCAATATTTCAAAATTTACATCACTGACCCCAACTTTTTCTTTCATTATTTTAAACTACTCGATACTTTTGACCGATCAGCACTTAAGTCGTAAAAAGTTTGATACAAGAAAATATTCTATTGCCTATTTAGATTTTTAATACCCCAAATATGAGACTTTTTTAGTGCAAAAAGGTCACACAATAATTTACGCACATTAATTTGCATGATTTGTTCAATGATAAATATTATTCAAACTATTTTACGTAAAATAAGATTATGTTTATTGCCATGGTTACATCTTATAAAATATGATAACGGTTAAAGTGATTAACCAAAGAGTTACAATTTAGGTGCAAAAAGGTCAACTTAATTGTTCCGTAGCTCAGTTAGATGCACACTGACCCCCCATTTTCTCTCCGATTTTGAGTCATACTATATGAGTACTTATCCAAAATATACTTCTCAAAAAGTCCTTGATATAACAAATTTCACGAGTGACATACCTTAATATTCAATTCGCTATTTCTATCATCTTTGTCAATGCGTATAAACTTGGCACTGAAAACAGCTTTAGCAAATGCATTAAAATTTTCGCTACCAAAAATTAGTTTGTTTAAAACTTTTTTCAAATTATTTTTATCCATAAACACATAATATATATTAATTTTTAAAAAATCACGTTATTTTCTTTCGTGTTTGGAGAGCCAAGTTCTGCTGCCGAATTCATAGGAAATATTGTAATATAGAGTCATTTTCTTCTGGGGAAAAAAGATATATTATCTCTTAGACTAAGTCTCTTCATTTTTCTTTGGGTAGAGAAATATTTAAGATATAAAAAATTTATACAGGTATGGTTTATATTGCCAATCATGGAATTCTATCATGAATAATTTGAATTAATCTGTGGTTAAATGCCTTTTTTTTCCCTTTTAAAATGATGCAGAAGTAAGAATGTATCAAAATATAGTCGATCTTCAATGATTGTTATTTCAAAATTGATTTTCAGAAGAACAGTCAATCAGATTAAACACAACATCTGAGCAGATTTATACACATATTTGGAAGCGGGGTAAAATTAACAGTGTACAGTATATCGACTGGTTAGACAATAGACCTTAATTAGGTGTCCCCACCAGTCCCCAGTCAGCTAACAGGAAACTATAAACAACGTACAGTGACAGATTTTGATGATCAATTATTTTTACAAAACTTAAAATTAAACGCAAGCATATAACAAATTAAAAATTATGATTCTAGGCAAAAAGACAATTATTTTGATACCCATTGTGAAATAAAAAGAATTAAAACTGAAGATATGTTAAAAAAATATTTTATAAACATAAGTGTTACGCAAAGATTGTCAATTATTTAGATACAAAAACCGTAATATCTGAGGCATACTTCTATTTTAAAGAACTATAATCTTTTTTCCATCGTTCTCTTTTGAGGATATATTCCTTTTAAATAACAAAATTGTGTTATATCTGTTGAATTTCAATCTTTTCATGCTAATAAAACTGCAAATAACAGAGCGAGGAAATCATAACATCAATCAAAAAGTTGTTTTACACCGAACTCCATGGTAGGACATATGAACGTAATATAGTTTTTTTTAAAACATCTATAAAAATAATTATTTATATTATTGATTATAAAGATATAAATACATGTTCCAGTCCACACAAATTTTTTTAAAAATAGAGGATTAATATTTCCATGACGTTTCAACAACCCCGATAGCCTAGTCGATAACACGTTCGCCCCATAAACCAAAGGTCGTGGGATCAAATCCTGACCAGTCCGTTTTTTTTTTAAAATTTTTTATTATTTTAAAATTTTCTTTCTTTTACATTATTTTTGCCAAATTAACAATTGTTTAAACTCGACATTTATAATTTGTGAGAATAAATCATTATAAAAATAATAGTTTACCCATAAAAGTAGTTTTATTGACTGCGTAATGGTGACTTAATGGTGGCTTAATGGAGTTTGGAAATTAAGCACCTATAAGTTTGGCTTATTGGTGGCTTAATGGTGTCATAAAGATTGTCTAAAAGCTACCATTAAGCACCTATAAGCCACCATTAAACTACCTTTAAGTACCCATTAAGGACTTTGAAATGGCTTAATGGTAACTTAATGGTAGTGTATTTATTACTTAAAGATAGCTTAATGGTGCTTAAGGATATCCGATCCTCAGCCAGGAAGGATAACTCTTAAATTTATATTTTATTTAAAAAGTCTCAAAATGAAGCTTAAAATTGAGATCTTTTCCTGCAACAATTTTCATTTTATGCATCTCGATATGATTCAAGGTTCTCTGAAGTCTTAGAAACAGTCTTTTAAAAAGTTGACATTTGTACCATATAAAAGAAAAAAATAAATTAATTTTTAGAGAAATCAAATTTCCTTTAATCTAGCATTAGATACCAATGCTTATTAGCAAGATACGAAATTAGACATGATCTGTGATGTCTAGCAATGATAAAACAAGCTTTTTACACTATGTATTATATAACAACTGAAGTGAATGGAAGAAAAATACTGTATAAGCATAAAAAAGATGCAATTTTCTCCAGTGCCTGGATACCTTTATATTTTTATCCAAAAATATATTTGTTGATCAATTTTCAATTAGAAAATGCATAGCTGGCATTTTTATTTGCATTTCCTGAAAATATATTTGAGATTTGATTATTTTCCCTATATAATATGATTAACTTTAATTCTGAACTCTGAAGAAATACCATGGGTAAATTCATGTCACTCTGTGAAATCAGAGACATTTTTGTGAGCATTTTCAATTACTTGCAAGCTGATTTTCAGAACCTGCCGATCGGACTACCTTAATGGTGACTTAAAGACAACCATTAAGCCATCATTAAGGACCTATAAGCCACCATTAAGCCAAGTTTAAAGGTAGTGTTTCATCTTGTGATCTTTAAAAATCTTTTTCTCAAGAACAGCAAAGCCATGATTAGTTATATTAAAGGGTTTTTATCACGTATCTAAATTTCTTAAAAATGAAACACTATTATATTCTTGATACATATAATTATCGTTTAATTAATGAAATAATGTTGAAAACGGCCGTAATTAGACGATAAAATGCCCATAATATAGGGTCCTCGAAGTAAAAATCTCCACTAATTAGATAGGGGTCACGTGGTACTGAAACGTCATAGGTTTCAATGGTCAATAGAACTCGTAAGGCTTATCGTAAGAAAAAATATATTGAATAGATTTCTACGCTAAAAAAATAGAAAACACATTATGGCTGGTTGAAATTTTGACATCGACTATATTCCTTTGGTTATGGACGGTCAATCTTTTATGTGTGAACGTCTAGCAGAGAGAAATAACCAGAAAATACGCCGACAATAGGAGACGACACCAAGACGAAACCGTTGACAACTCGGGACTTCGACTAAATAGAACGAATTAATAAGTTTAAATTCTCCTTCATTATTATTTTAATTAATTATATATAAATAAATCCTGTATATCTTCTATCTGTTCTAGCAGTGAATATCATGTAATAGAAATGACACTTCTTCAATGGCGCCGTACGCCAATACGAAGTTCACAACATTCCTACTAGATTCTGTGCGACTTTTAAAAAATGCGTGTTTGTCATTTATTATTTTTTTTTAAAGGTATCTTTCTTTAAAATATTTTATAGGATAGAAAAAATTCGTGATCGATCGGGCATAAACGATTGTTCTGAATGGAGATATACACCATCGCATTTGCAGAAAAAGACCCCTCTTTCATCTCTCAACCAAGTCCAGGAAATATGGAAAAAACATCTTCCTAAAACCTTTCTTGTGCACATTTGTGCATCCTAAAGCCATAAATTATACCTTACTAGCTGTCAATTATCCAATTATCTCTTAATTATTTTCTAACAGGTTTAATAGACGCAACAAATGAGCCCTTTTGTATACACAATAAGTACTTCGCTTGACCAGGATTGACACCTATGATGTCAGAGCAATGGCGCGTAACATCGGCGATCAAAATATGCATATTGAGAAATTCAAACTTTGAATAGATGAAACATCAAAAATATTGATTTTCTAGCAAAATTTTTTAAATATATGATTTTAATAGCATGTAAACTTTGTCTTATCAAAAAATTTTGAGACGTGATAAAAACCCTTTAATATACAGTAAATTAAGCAGAATTTTTGGCAAGAATTCAATTTTGGCATTATTAATGAGGGTTTTGAGATCGCTAAAATTGAATACCGCTAAAAAATTTTGCTATATCGGTTGTTATAGATATCTTTCTTGACATTATAAAATTACTAAAATTACTTCTTACTACAAATATACACCCATTTGTGAGGATAAATCGCTAAATTTGCATCTCGCTAAAATCCACTTACATGATAGAAGCATCCCCAGGTAGTGTAGATTCAAGTTTGTTCAAATCATGACCCCCTGGAATAGGATAGGGCCATAATACAGTCCCTGAAAAGTTCTTTCCCATTTTTCCGTTCACTCACTGTTTGTTCACCGTTCGTTCAGCGTGCGTTCAAAAAACATATTAGAACTAGTTCTGAGAACCATACATAGTACTGTGGATATCCATTTAATTAAATATCTTTGGAGCTAATTGAATTGTTAGTATTGACAAAAAATATTTATTTAGATGTAATACGAGGGTTGTTCAGAAAGTTCGTGGACTTCTGTCATATCTTTTTTTATTTATTGTCTTATGTTACCCAAATTTGGTAGAAATATTTCAACAATAAATTCAAACGATTTGTATTAAAAATTATAAAAATATTAAGATTTATTTCAAACTTATCCAGAATTAAAAACTGCAAAAATCGGATCGCGGCACAGGTCAAAATTTAGTAATTTACGAACAATGCACTAAATAACGTCTGTAATCATAATCTCTGTAGAATTGAGCAAAACAGAAAAAAATTTCAGAGTTTAAATTAAGAATTGTTACATCGATTCATATTCCAAATTATGGCTTATTATTTTGCTTCGTTGAAAAGAAATCAATTTGAGAAGATAGGTAGTCCTCATTGAAATCGCCAAAAACGTTGACGTTGTAGAATGTCATGGAGCAGCAGATAACGATACAGTTTTGTGTTATACTCGGGGAAAATCCTAAATAAACTCTTAAAATGTTGGAGGAATCAGAAAATATTGTCTCAAGCTAGTCGTGCATGTGTGTGTAAATGGTACAGGGGGTATTTGAGTGACAGAGACTCTGTATCGGACGAAGACAATCTGTGAAGAAAGGGTTTAACTGTAAAAAATCTGAACAAAAACTTTAAAAAGTTGGAACGTCATGGAAAGACATGGGGGCTTCAGAGTTGCTGATCTTGTGAAAGCACAGTTTAGCGGTAAAAGAAATTAAAACATTGACAAAGGAAATGAACCAACGAGAACAACTGTTAGAAAAATAAATGTCAAGTGTCAAAAGGTTTTTAATGAGTGGGTATTGATTCTGTATGAAATGTATAGGGATAGTATTTTTAAGAACCTTTGACACTATGTTTTTGACGTTACATTGTTGTTAAGTGTGCTCCTTGGTTACAAAACATGTTGATTTTAAAACGAAGTAAATTGATTACTATTAAATCGAATGGAATGAAACTTTACACATCAACAAAACAAATATTTTTACACATAATATTGTGCTTATTTTAAATTTTTTGCAAGTAGTATTACCAAGATTGACATCATCCACGAACGTTTCGAACAACCCTCGTACACTACAATATTTTTTCTACTTTACATATACAAAGTCTATTGTTAGAGAGAAAAAATTCCTTCCTTCACAATGAATTTATATATTTGCCATTTGATTTGATTTAGACCCCCTCCCCTTTTTCCACCTAAATCGGTTACTTAGTCAGTATGTTTCAAATTCATTCCAAGTGTTTATACCCAATGTATTTTATTTATAAATTTATTTTTTGGAAAAGTTGGAATCAGATCTAGAAATGATAAAAAATGTTAAAACTTCTTAGAAATACTTCAGTGTACATGTAGCACTTCGCCTTTGGATTGACGAGACTTTCACACCTGCACAGTGTCAAATGATTTTGATTGACAGGACAAGCACGTGGACTTTGTGTGAACTTGAAGCAGGAAAATAAAAACCAATTATGACTGTCGAACAAAATGAATCTGTTGATAAAAAAAGGTTTATTTCACTGCCTGATATATTTAGATAAAAATTAAAAAGTTTTGTTTATACAGGTACGTGCATTTGTGGAAAAAGGGGGGGGGGGGGAATGAAATCTCTCTCTCTCTCTTTCAAAACTATGACAGCATATTACTTCGATATCAAGTTCTGAAATTTTAATTTATAACAAATAATATGAATGCTTCTTTGTATCATCTTGTCTTAGTACCCGGTATAATCACGGGGAATTTTCTACAGATACATGTAGAAGTCTGCTTAATAAATCATCATAAAAAAATGAAAAGACACATATTAAATATATTATTATTTTTTTAAATACGAGTGTATTTATGCAATACATCCACAGACCTTTGCAAAATATTTTTGATTTTTTTTCTCATTATTTTACAAAAATACATGCATGGTTGTTACAACCGTTTTAATTTTGATCCTCTTCGAAAATCATTATTTGTAATGGTTTTATACATAAAATAAGAATAAACATTTTTATTTTACAACTGGAATGATTTTATATTTTAAACAACAGCTTTCGATAACAATTACAATGCTTTACAGCGATAAAAATCGTGTGATTAAACAGCTGAATTTAAACATCATACACATATGCAGAAAATGTACGAAACTTAATTAATAGTTTTACTTAATGTGCATGTTTCCTCATTCTAGGACAATTTTTGAACATTTATTTATTTATTTTTGCACCTGACTTTAGAATACAATAGAATAGATACAATGCATGTAAAAGATCAGAGGCATTCTGAATAAATCGTTCATCTTGCGTTCACCGTTCACTAATTGGGCTCGTGTTCACACTTCATTCGCATTCTGCATTCGCTAACCGTTCTACTATTGTTCACCAAGTTGCGTTCAGCATTCACACATTGTTCACTCACCGTTCGCTCTGCGTTTGCTCAGCGTTCGCTCACCGTTCAAGTTGGAAAGTAGAACGTTTCAGGGACTGTATGTAATCAAAATTTTACATAAGAATATATAGGAAAAAAATGAATGTTGATGAAGAAGGGCCTCTTAAATTGATGTATTAAACTTGTTCATAATATCCAGCAAACTGTCCCTTCTGTTTGTTTTCACCAACCGTTGTAATCTTGGTAATCTAGGAATGAAAGCTACCCGACTTTTTCCAGATGAGTGACCATACAGGTTAAAGTTTATGATTTATTGAAGTAGGTTCATTCCAATGTAAAGCCCTATAAACTTGCATTGATGATGCATGTACGGATGCACACTTCCAGACTTGCTTCAGATGCTGAATCTTATGTAATTTTCTGGATGATTAAACAGAAAAAGTTTTTGGAGCAAGTCCATGCATTCCAAATTCCTACCCAGACTAAACTTGTATAATGTTTGTCCAGGGATGCACACTACCCAAACATTCATTTTGTTTGAAACTTCCATACTTATAGATAACATTTATGAGGTGAGCTAGCTAGTGTGTAATCTTTTATTACCTATGTTTGCATTTCACAGATATTTTTTCATTGAAATTTTTTTTTTTGGTCAACAGCCATACCAGAGGTTTACAGATGTGATTTTGAAGCCAGCTCATGGACATCTGATTGTTCTTTACAACAGTATGGTGGTTCAACATACTGGTATCACTCTGTAAGTATCTTTCATTCTTTTCCCCAAAAACAGCTTTCACTGTGATGAGATTTAATTTTTTTTAATTTTGGCTAAAATTGGCTAAATAATTTTATAATTTTACATTTGGCCATCAAATTTTATATAATACATCTATATAGGGAAATCGCTTACAAAATCTTCCCCAGAATAGCAAGTAACATATTGATCTTCAGAATTCCTATGTAGTGAGGATTCAAGTTTGGTTAACTCATGGCCCTTTGGGGCTAAACTGTGTGAACAGGGCATAAAAATGTGTCACCATACTTGATTATAAATATGCATATAACAGTACATTTATATGAAATGCAAAATAGCCTTAATTATTCTATATTTGATAATTTAATCCAAGTCTAACCTAAGATATTCCAAAGTTTGTAATGGTTCTCACTAAATTCAAGATACTGAAGTTAACTGTAAATGTAGAGATTTCCTTATCCCTGCATGATCATGTATCAGACAAACTTGATACATTGTCTCAAGAAATTCCGTACCAAAATTGTAAGATACATATCAGGGGGTTCCAAAATTCTGAGATGTTTTTATGTTGAGAAAGGAATGATCCCCAGGTGACTACCAAGGTCTGTGGGCCTCTTGTGACAACATTAAGGAGTTTTACTGAAGACTGAAGCATATATGCGTTTATTTTTTTTTCTGTTTTCAGACTTACACTTCTACATCAGGGACTGGTCCAGGCTATGCACATGGAGGCAGATACTTTATTTATCTAGAATCAGACTACACTATTACTGGAGGAAATGCTGTTCTTTCTGTTAACCCAAACTTAAATTTCAGTGAGTAGATCAATTTCTACTTGTTTGTTAGCCTAGCCATACTGTTTGATTTTCAGTTTACTTTTATCTATTGATAATTTACTTTAATGTTTATAGATGGTACAAGTTGTATGGTGTTCTATTACTTCATGTATGGAAGCACTATGGGAACTTTACAAGTGAACCAAACATTACAAAACGGCAGAGCAGAGATCATCTGGCAGAGACAAGGGAATCAGGGATATGAGTGGAAACAAGCCTATGTCACCCTCAAGGGACTTAATAAAAATGTAGGACTATATTACAAAAAACTTAATGGAGAATAAAGGGGGGGGGGGGGGGACTGTGTGTGTGTGCATTAATAATGAAAAGTGTTTTTTGTGTGTGTATATGTATGTGTGAAGTCATTTCATTTGAAAAGTACCTTACTCTTGAGAATTACAACTATGAAAAATATATTGCTATATTGACCTGTGACTCTTTCCTACCTGTTAATCAATTAGTCATATCAAAATACACATTCATTTTCAATTTTTGTTCTTTTTCAGTGACATAAAACTGGTTTATATTTTCATGCATTTTTTAGTTCACCTGAGCTGAAGGCTCAAGTGAGCTTTTCTGATCAAAATTTGTCTGTCATTGTCCTAAACTTTTCACATGTTCAACCTCTTCTCAAGAACCAGTGGGACAATTTCAACCAAACTTGCCACAAAGTATCCTTGGGTAAAGGGGATTCAAGTTTGTTCAAATGAAGGGCCACACCTTCTTCCAAGGGGAGATAATTATGATTTTGTGAAAAATTAATGGCATCATTTAAAAATCTATCTTCTTCTCCAGAACCACTGTGCTTGAAAACATGAAACTTATGTGGAATCATTGTGAGGTAGTGAAGATTTAAATTTGTTCAAATCATGACCTTCTGGGGTAGGATGGGGCCACAATGGGGGTTCAAAGTTTTACATAGGAATGCATAAGAAAAATCTTTAAAAATCTTCTCAAGAACATCAGAGCCATGATTGGTCATATTTTAATGGAAGCATCCTCAGGTAGTGTAGATTCAAGCCTGTTCAAATTATGGCCCCCAGGGGTAGGGTGGGGTCACAGTGGGGGGTAAAAGTTTTACATAGGAATACATAAGAAAAATCTTTAAAAATCTTCTTCTCAAGAATAGCAAAGCCACGATTGGTCATAATTATATGGAAGCATCCTCAGGTAGTGTAGATTCAAATAATTTCAAATCATGACCCCCGGGGGAAGGGCGGGGCCACAATAGGCAATCAAAGCTTTACATAGTAATACAAAGAAAAAAAATTTAAAAACCTTCTCAAGAACAGCAAAGCCATGATTGGTCATATTTATATGGAAGCATCCTCAGGTAGTGTAGATTCAAGTTTATTCAAATCCTGACCCCTGGGGGTAGGGAGGGGAGTCCACAATAGGCGATCAAAGCTTTCCATTGTAAAACGTAGGAAAAATGCTTAAAAAAAATCTTCTTAAGAACATCAGGACAATGATTGGTCATATTTATATTGAAGCATCCTCAGGTAGTGTAGAGTCAAGTTTGTTCAAATCATGACCCCCAGGGGTAGGGTTGTGCCACAATGGGCAATCAAAGTTTTACATAGGAATACATAGGCCAAATCTTTAAAAATCTTCTTCTCAAGAACAGCAAAGCTGTGATTGGTCATATTTATATGGAAGTATCCTCAGGTAGTGAAGATTCAAGCCTGTTCAAATCAGGCCCCCTGGGGGTAGGGTGGGGCCACAATGGGGGATCAAAGTCTTACATAGGAACAATAGGAAAACATCTTCTTCTCAAGAACTGCAAAGCCATGATTAGTCATTTTGATATGGAAGCATCTTCAGGTAGTGTAGATTCAAGTTTGTTCAAATGATGACCCCCAGGGATAGGGTCGGGCCACAATGGGGGATTGAAAATTTTACATAGGAACACATAGGAAAATTTCTACTCAAGAACAGAATATCCTGTTTAGTCATTTTGATATGGAAGCATCCTCAGGTAGTGTAGATTCAAGTTTGTTCAAATGATGACCCCTGGGGGTAGGATGGGGCCACAATGGGGGATTGAAAGTTTTTAGGGATGTCAACGAGTACCCGGTTAACCGGGTACTCGATCGAACGTCCGAGTATCGAATACTAAAAATGGTACTCGGTAACTCGGATGTGTATTTTTTTCTTATTTCAAAGTACATATTTTTATCAAAAACTTTTCAAAAAATAACTTAAATATGAACACGGTAATTAGTGTGTTGTCATCTACACCCGTAAAACACCCGTTATCGCCTGTGGCTGTGTATATATAGTAATTAGTGACCAATCATTTGGTACACAGCTTTTCTCACCTATTGTGATCCTTAATTTTTAGATGGCTTCAATGATTGTTTTCAGTGAACATCGTTTACGTATGGTCTATTACCTTCAAATCATTTTTAAATTATTTAATTAATATACGACAGCGAAATCGGACATTCATAACCCACTTCACAAGTGAAGAAATATTTAGAAATAATTAAAGATTTTAAAAAATGCTGAAAGTCAGTTTGCGTAGTAAGTTAATTGTATACGGAGGAAACAACCAGCAAATGAAATAATATTAGACTAGCGATCCCAACAATGTCCGTTCCTTCTCTTTCGATAGTCTAATCATCACAAACCTGCGTAACAACTTGTCCTCCTTTTGCGTTCATGAAATAGATCCTAAACAATACTGTAAACCATTTGTAATTTTTGATGTATTAATTGTATTTTGTGTTTATTTGATAAATAAATTAAGTACCAAAAAATCATTTCCCTTGGACTCGATGTTTATATACATTAACAAACGTGATAAAAACAGCTTTGGGGTTTAGCAGAGCTTAACGGGGCTCAAGAAAATTAACACACTTGTATTTACATTTTTGTTACCGAGTACCCGGGTACTCGATCGGAAAAACGTCCGAGTAACCGATTATCAAAAAGTGACCGATTTGACATCCCTAAAAGTTTTATATAGGAACATATAGGAAAAAAAATTTCTTATCAAGAACAGAAAAGCTATGTTTAGTCATATTGATATGGAAGCATCCTCAGGTAGTGTAGATTCAAGTTTGTTCAAATGATGACCATTGGGATAGGGAGGAGCCACAATGGGGGATCAAATTTTTATGAAGGAATATATAGGCAGAATTTTTAAAAATCTTTTCAAGTACAACAAAGCCATTTGTTATTATGACATGTTGACATGAAAGCATCATCAGGTAGTTTAAAATTCAAGCCCCCCTTCCCCCATTTTCAGTTTGCTATAAGTATAATTATTATATCCAGTAATTTCATTATATGTTTAAAACAACAGGGACTGAAAATGACCTCACTGTAAGTATGAATTCATTATAGGCATGTTCGCTAGCTGTAACCATATTTTACTGTACTTGACCTTTCCTTCTCAGTCTTGCTACAGAAATGTGTCCAGGGACACCTTCCTATTCATTTATTGATTGTGACTGTTTATGGTCATGATGTTCCAGAGTAAATACAGAGCCAACCCAAACTTAATTCAAACTCTTACATGGTAGACACCAAAGAAACACTGCACTGGGTTTGATTTTAGGGTGTTCTTAGGTGGCAGGGTTTGATTTTAGGGTGTGCTTTGGTGGCAGGATTTTATTTAGGGTGTTCTGTGGTGACAGGGTTTGATTTGAGGGTGTGCTACGGTGGCCGGATTTGATGTTTGGGTGTTCTGTAGTGACAGGGTTTGATTTGTGGGTGTGCTATGGTGGCAGGATTTGATGTTAGGGTGTGCTGTAGTGGCAGGGTTTGATTTGAGGGTGTGCTATGGTGGCAGGGTTTGATGTTAGGGTGTGCTGTAGTGGCAGGGGTGTGGTTATGGTTCTACTCCCTTGGAACTGTAACTTTATAATTGTCCACATTAATTTTCAGGTCACTATAGAAGCTGTGAGAGGGCCAGGCTTATATTCAGACATAGCAATTGATGATTTGTACATCTTCAATGGGACATGCAACCCTTCTCTGTGCAGTCTGTATTCAGAGCCAAGTGTAAACTGTACTTTTAATGGAGCATCCTGTAACTATAGCAGCACAGGCTCTGACTCCCAGTGGCAGATCCATGGATTGTACAGTTATGGAATAGGTCTTCCAGACGATCATACATCTGGCAATGGTGAGAGAACTATTGTTGAAGAATGAGATTTGAAGTTGAAAATTTTTTCAAAGAATTTTGTGAATAAGCACAAAGATTGAATGATATATTTTAGGATCAATAATGAATGTAGAAGTTTAAAACTTACCTTTTTTGACAGTATAAAAGTCTAACTGCCAGAAACCATGACTACAGAGTGACGATTGAAAAATGATTTAAAAAAATAAATCTGTTCTAATTGTATTGAAAAAGTTTTTGGTGATGAGCTGTCACATTGTCAATGTAAACAGATAACAGGTATGTGAGCTATATAGTTGATCATGAAATTTTCTTTTAACTAAAAGGTTCTTTCATGTACTACCAAAACTTGAATGGAAATGAAGGTGACAGCGCTACTTTAAAGTCACCCAACTTTTCATCGCCTGCAAATGCACACTTAAGATTTTACTACCACATGAATGGAGCCATGACAGGGCACTTCACAGTGTGGGCTGAAGATGGAGAGGGGCGGCGACTGGGGGACGTATTACTCCAGAAACAGGGAGAGCAAGGAAACCACTGGTACAGCTTCTGCTCAGCAATACCATCTAACACGGAAATGTCACTGATTTTCAAGGCCACTCGAGGCACACAAGGACTTAATCACATCGCCATTGATGATGTTGTGGTGGACAGTGAGAATTGTCCCTGTAAGTTAAGTACAGTCAAAACTCTGTTATCTCAGTCTTGATGGGGCCGAGAAAAAACTTAGAGATATCTGAAGGAAGATATTGAGGTTAAAATACAGGTGGTTGAAAATGCCAAAATCACTTCCAAATATCCATGGTATTCTAATACTAAGGTTCGAGATTTCAGAGTTCATATAGGGCAGGAAATTCACGTAGAATAGAGATACAATATTTTCTTTTATTTTTAAACTGAGAAATTGTTTCATGAATGATTGAAAATGGGAAGGATAAAAGGAAATGTATGAGTAAAAGTAAATGAAACATGTCATCTTTAGATCTACCGGTACTTTATTATGTTAATGGAAATTTTATAAATTGTTAATTTCATGAAAATAAACTCTTAGAAAGAAAACATTTTAATTTTTTTAGATGGCTTAAAAGATGCAGTTTGTGACTTTGGACAACCTGACATTTGTGGCTACTCGGTGAATTGCACAGAATGTAAGCAAGAGTTGCCATCCTTCAAATGGAGACGAATGTTGGGAAGAACAGCCAGCATAAACACAGGTCCAAATAAAGATTCCACACGTGAGACAGATCAAACAGGTTAGTTTAAGCTATCTTAAGAGATACATGCATAAACACAGGTCCTAATGAAGATTACACATGCAAGACAGATCAAACAGGTCAATTTAAGCTATCTCAAGAGATAATGTAGATTTTATTTCACACACAATTTAAAGCAGTAATTCAATGTTATTAGTTTTTAGCTCTTCTGAGCCAAAGGCTCAAAGAGCTAATGCTATGGCCATTTGTGCGGTGTGCGTAAACTTTTTAGAATATGGGCCATAACTCAAGAACTCCTTGGCCAATTATTGTCAAATTTGTCACAGGGTATCCTTGGCCCAAGGGCTCCCTTTTATACTAAAACTGGGATTGTTGTGACCCTTTAACAAGGGGAGATAATTAGGAAAATAGAAACAAAAGTACTGGTTGCTAAAAAATCTTCTTCTCAAGAACCACTGGGCAGATTATCACCAAACTTGCACAAAAGGATGAGGATATGTTGTAGATTAAAATTTGCACAGGGATTTACCCTGGGGCAAAGGGCGTGGTCTCAAGGTCACTTCAAAGTTGACCAAAAATTACATTTTATTAAAATGTTGATATTTTGCTTACTATAAGGACTAGGATCATCAAATCTTGTCAGTTGGTGCATCTAAGGACCTCATATCATGTTGACTCAAAAGTAGGTCACGGTGACCTACTTTTTAAATTTTGCGGCCATTCTTTTTCAAAATGATTTAGAGGTATATTTTGAACAATTTAAGGCCTATGATCATCAAACTTTGTCAGTTGATGCATCTTGGGTCCTCAAAGTACATCAACTAAAAAGTAGGTCACCTTGACCTACTTTTTGAATTTTATGGCTAATCATTTTTAGCTCACCTGAGCCGAAGGCTCAAGTGAGCTTTTCTGATCACATTTTGTCCGTCGTCCGTCCGTCCGTCTGTCCGTCTGTCTGTCTGTCCGTCCGTCTGTAAACTTTTCACATTTTTGACTTCTTCTCAAGAACCACTGGGCCAATTTTGACCAAACTTGGTACAAAGCATCCTTGGGTAAAGGGGAATTTAAATTGTTAAAATGAAGGGCCAAGTCCCCTCACAAGGGGAGATAATCAAGAGAAGACAAAAATAGGGTGGGGTCATTAAAAAATCTTCTTCTCAAGAACCACAGGGCCAGTAAAGCTGAAACTTATTTGGAAGCATCCTGGGGTAGTGTAGATTCTAAATTGTTCAAATCATGACCCCCGGGGGTAGGGCGGGGCCACAATGTGGAATCAATGTTTTACATAGAAATATATAGGAAAAATCTTTAAAAATCTTCTTCTCAAGAACCACTGGGCCAGAAAAGCTAAAACTTACGTGGAAGCATCCTGGGGTAGTGTAGATTCTAAATTGTAAAAATCATGACCCCCGGGGGTAGGGCGGGGCCACAATAGGGAATCCAAGTTTTACATTGAAATATATAGGAAAAATCTTTAAAAATCTTCTTCTCAAGGACCACTGGATCAGAAAAGCTGAAACTTATGTGGAAGCATTCTGGGATAGTGTAGATTCTAAATTGTAAAAATCATGACCCCCGGGGGTAGGGCGGGGCCACAATAGGGAATCCAAGTTTTACATTGAAATATATAGGAAAAATCTTTAAAAATCTTCTTATCAAGGACCACTGGACCAGAAAAGCTGAAACTTATGTGGAAGCATCCTGGGGTAGTGTAGATTCTAAATTATAAAAATCATGACCCCCGGGGGTAGGGCGGGGCCACAATAGGGAATCCAAGTTTTACATTGAAATATATAGGAAAAATCTTTAAAAATCTTCTCAAGGACCACTGGACCAGAAAAGCTGAAACTTATGTGGAAGCATCCTGGGGTAGTGTAGATTCTAAATTGTAAAAATCATGACCCCCGGGGGTAGGGCGGGGCCACAATAGGGAATCCAAGTTTTACATTGAAATATTTAGGAAAAATTTTTAAAAATCTTCTTCTCAAGAACCACTGGGCCAGAAAAGCTGAAACTTATGTGGAAGCATCCTGGGGTAGTGTAGATTCTAAATTGTTCAAATCATGACCCCAGGGGTAGGGCGGGGCCACAATAGGAAATACAAGTTTTACATTGAAATATTTAGGAAAAATCTTTAAAAATCTTCTTCTCAAGAACCACTGGGCCAGAAAAGCTGAAACTTATGTGGAAGCATCCTCAAGTAGTGTACACTCTAAATTGTTCAAATCATGACCCAGGGGATAGGGCGGGGCCACAATAGGGGGAATCCGAAGTTTTACATTGAAATATATAGGAAAAATCTTTAAAAATCTTCTCAAGAACCACTGGACCAGAAAAACTGAAACTTATGTGGAAGCATCCTGGGGTAGTGTAGATTCTAAATTGTTCAAATCATGGCCCCTGGGGGGAGGGTGGGGCCACAATAGGTATTACAAGGGGGGAGTCTGGTAATGAACAGCATGGCCAAAGTTACTCAGGTGAGCGATGTGGCCCATGGGCCTCTTGTTAAAACAATTAAGGTCATTAATTCAAATACGGGGAGGCTTAGAATCATTAAATCTTGTAAGATGATGCATCTTGGGGCCATAAAACATATTTATTAAAAAGTAGGGCACAGTGACCTACTTTTTGAACTTTGCAGGCATTCGATTTCAAAGCATTTTAGAGGCATAATTTGGACATTTTAAGTCCTATGATCATAAAACTTTGTCAGTTGATGCATCTTGGGTCTTCAAAAAAGGTCAACTGAAAAGTAGGTCACCGTGACCTACTTTTCAATTTATATGACTATAATTAAATATTTCAGGTACTAATTGGCTTAGAATCATCAAACTTTGTCAGTTGATGCATCTTGGGTCTTCAGAGTAGATCGACTAAAAAGTAGGTCACCGTGACCTACTTTCGGAAAATTTATGGCTTTAATAAAATATTTCGGGTACTAATTGGCTTAGAATCATAAAACTTTGTCAGTTTATGCGTCATGGGTCCTCGGAGTACAACAACTGAAAAGTAGGTCACGGTGACCTACTTTTGAAAATTTATGGCTTTAATCAAATATTTCGGGTACTAATTGGCTTAGAATCATTAAACTTTGTCAGTTGATGCGTCTTGGGTCCTCGGAGTACAACAACTGAAAAGTAGGTCACGGTGACCTACTTTTGAAGTTTTATGGCTGTATTTAATATTTTCAGGAATTATTTGGCTTAGAATCGTCAAAATTTGTCAGTTGATGCATCTTTGGTCCCCTGAGTAGGTTGACTGAAAAGTAGGTCATTGTGACCTCCTTTTGAAAATTTATGGCTGTAATTAAATATTTTGGGTACTTATTGGCTAGAATCATCAAACTTTGTCAGTCGATGTATCTTTGGTCCTCGGAGTACAACAACTGAAAAGTAGGTCACAGTGACCTACTTTTGAAAATTTATGGCTTTAATTAAATATTACAGGTACTAATTGGCTTAGAATCATCAAACTTTGTCAGTTGATGCATCTTGGGTCCTTGGAGTAAAACAATTGAAAAGTAGGTCACTTTGACTTACTTATAAAATTTTATGATTATAATTTTAAAAAATACTTTAGGTATTAATTGGCTTAGAATCATCAAACTTAGTTGATGGGTCCTCAGAGAATGACAAGTGATAAGTAGGTCACCATGACCAACTCTCAGGTACTAATTGGCTTAGAATCATCTTGGGTTCTCAGAGTGTGAATTGGAATTTCAAGGGTTCATGTAAATATACAGGATACTTCGAGGCTTCAAATAGAAGTGATAGGTTGTACAGTTTATCAGAAGAGCGATTCAAGGCCCATGGGCCTCTTGTTTAAACTTAAAAGCAGACATGGGATTTTTTTTTTACAAAATCGTTGGTCTTAATTATATATTTAAAAAAAAATTAATCCAAAAAATAACACTGTTGAAATAAAAGATATGTCTCATAAGTTTTAATTCAAGGGAAAAGAATAAGGTACCATTTATAAGAATTAGTTTTACTGAGTGCACAGTAATTTATTGTAAGATTTTATCTGAAGACGAGAGACTAATTAGTGTATCTTGTAGGATACTATCTGTATGCTGAGGCCAGTCATGGAAGCCCAGCTGATAGCACAGCTGTCACCTTCCCAGAATTCTCTGTTGACAGTGTCACAAAGATGCTCAGTTTTGACTATCATATGTTTGGAGATGATGTTGGAAGTTTAATAGTTCAGGTAACTCATCATTGTGTGCATACATATTTGTTTTCTGACATTCAAGCAATTGGTTTCATTACAAACATCCTCCTACATGTAGTATGAAAAAAATACAGGTAAACTTTCTTATCTCCAACATCGATATCTCAAATACCATAGGTATGTTAAAGGGAGTTGGAAGTCACCTTGATATCTCGAATCCTCATATAACTTCAAGACTTTCCTCGATCTCATCAAGTTTTAGATAACATACCTTTTTAAACAGAATTTATTTTTGTAAAGCTAGTATATTATCACATGACTTTAATATTAATTGAAATAACATGGTATACCCCGCTCTGTACGGAATTTGGTTTGGTCACGTTATTTGACAGTCATGTGATAAATGCATTTAATGTGTACTGTATGTAGGTCATCAACAAATTTCAATATCGCAAGGGCATACCCTAGTTAGAATTAAAAATTTCAGTAATAAATTGTATCTATATAACTTGTAGTTTATGAAAAGTGCTGCTGCTTTAAATAGAATTTGCATTTTATTAGTTTAAATTTCAAGTTATTTGGCTCTAGTCGAAATATGTGTGACCTTTACCATGTATTTTATTTATTAGGTCTTTCCACCTTTCTGTGGAAAGACCTCTTGAAATGCTTCTGTTTATTAGGTCTTTCCACCTTTCTGTGGAAAGACCTCTTGAAATGCTTATGTTTATTATTATTATTAGGTCTTTCCACCTTTCTGTGGAAAGACCTCTTGAAATGCTTATGTTTATTATTATTATTATTATTATTATTCTTTTTCTTCCAGGACTTTTGAAACCGCAAGACTTATCGAAAAACTTTATAGTTCATGATACTGGATATTAAAAGTTATTCCGAAAATCGACCCAACGTGTTTGACCTATGACCTCTTACGAAGTTATTGCCCCTTTCGCAAGAAAAGCTTGTTATCGCTACTCCTTCGAAACCTTAAATCGTAGAGATACAAAATCTTCACCAATGTCTTCGACTACTTGAGAGGACTTTTCAATCTATTCATTGCGAAATGATTTGTCGACCCCTTCCATGAGTTATCGCCCCTGAAAGTTTATGAAGTTTACGAATAATGAAAAATTTTCAAAACAATAAGTCGTAGAGACATGGAACCAACTGCATTAGATTCTTTGACCTCGGACCTTGAAATTTTTGTAAAGGTCAAATGTCAAGGTCATTCAAAATTTGATAAATTAAGCTATTTTTAAATCTCTTTTGTCTTTCATTATATACTAAATCTCTTTGCATCTTTAATATGTCCTTTTAAAACTATTTCAAAGATTTCATACTTGTCCCCTAAGATTTACCCCTTTAAAAGTTATTGCCCCTTTTACTGAAAACCTTGTTATCGCTACTCCTCTGAAACCGTAAACCGTAGAGACACAAAACCTTCACTAATGTCTTCAGGGTCTTTAGACACAACTTCAATCTATTTAGTGCGAAAGTATCCGATGACCCCTTATATGAGTTATCGCCCTTTAACGTCTTTGCTTTTACTATTAAACCTTATAACATTAAAACTAATAGTTGTAGAAGCATAGGCTCAAGTGCAATGTGACCCTTGACCTTTGACCTTGAATATTTGTTCAAGGTCAAAGGTCAAGGTCATTTCAAAATTTTTTAAAATTTTTATTTTTTCTTCATTTTTTTTTATCTTTCAAGCCATTTATGGACTCTTTTTGTATAAGAATTAACTTTAGAGAGTAAAATATGAAAAATACATGTATATGAAATTTATAGAAGGTGGAAAGACATCAAATTGTTCTTTTTCTTCCCGGACTTTTAAAACCTAAAGACCTATCAAAAAACTTAATAGTTCATGATACTGGATATTAAAAGTTATTCTGATAAACGACCCCCCGTGTTTGTCCTATGACCCATTACGCAGTAATAGCCCCTTGCATTACAAAGCTTGTTATTGCTACTCCTTCAAAATGAAACCTTCACAAATGTCTTCGAAAATTGAGGAGACTCTTCAATCTCTTCATTGTGAAAGTATTTGTTGACCCCCTTCAATGGATTATTGCCCCTGAAAGTTCTTGATATTTACAAATAATGAAAAAAATTCAAAATTATAGGTCATAGAGACATGGGACTAACTGCATTAGAGTTCTTGACCTCAGACCTTGAAATTTTTGTGAAGGTCATAGGTCAAGGTCATTCCAAATATGAGAAATTTTGCTCTTTCTATAGCTATTTTGTCTTTCAACATACATTAGATATCTTTGCATATTCAATATGTCCTCTTAAAACTATTTCACAGATTTCATTCTTGTCCCCTAAGCTTGACCCTTTAAGAAGTTATTTCCCCTTGTGCAAAAAATCTTGTTATCACTACTCTGATGAAACCGTAAACCGTAGACACACCAAAACTTCATTAATGTCTTCAGACACAAGTTTAATCTATTCAGTGCAAAAGGATCTGATGACCCCTTATATGAGTCAATGCCCTTTAACGTCTTTGTCCTTACATTTAAACCTTATAACTTCAAAACTAAAAGTCTTAAAAATATACGACTAAATGCGCTGTGACCTTCGACCTTTGATCTTAAAAAAATATTCAAGGTCAAAGGTCAAGGTCACTTCCCCCCATTTTTTTTTTTATATCTTTTCACAATTTCTTGTTTCTTTTTCATGGAATTTAATCTATTTAGTGTGAAAGGATCTGATGACCCCTTATATGGGTTATTGCCCTTTAATGACTTTGCGCATTACTGTTAAACCTTATAACTTAAAAACCTTAAGTGTTAGAAAGATCGGACCAAATGCTGTGTAACCTTGACATTTTATTATTTTTGAAAGATTTTAAAAAATATTCAAGGTCAAATGGTCAAGGTCATTTCATTTTTTTTTCCATTTTTTTTTTTTAAAATCTTTTCAACAATTTTTCGTATCTGGAATTTAATTTCACCTATTCAGTGTGAAAGGATCTGATGACCCCTTATATGGGTTATTGGCCTTTAATGTATTTTGCACATACTGTTAAACCTTAAAACTTGAAAACTTAAAGTGGTAGAAAGATCACACCAAATGCTGTGTGACTCTTGACCTTAAAAATCATTCAAGGTCAAAGGTCAAGGTCTTTTCATTAAAAAAATCAGTTTTTGAGAGCTGTTAAACAATTTTTGTTTCTTTTTCATCAAATTTAATTTCATCTATTCAGTGCAAAAGGTTCTGATGACCCCTTATATGGGTTATTGCCCTTTAACATCTTTTCTCATACTGTTTAACCTTAAAACTTAAAAAGTAAAAGTGGTAGAAAAGTCAGACCAAATGCAGTGTGACCTTTGACCTTTGACCTAAAAATTATTTAAGGTCTCAGTCAAGGTTATTACTTTCTTTTTTTAAATATTAATGTTTTTTTTTTTTTTTTTTTTTTTTTTTTTTTTACATTTTTGAACAATTTCTTAATTCCTTTTCATGGAATTTAATTTAATCTATTATGTGCAAAAGGATATGATGACCTCTTATATGGGTTATTGCCCTTTTATGTTTTCGTGCTTAATAATAAACCCTATAACTTTAAGCCATAGAAACATGGGACCAATTTCAATGACAACTTTACCTACGGTCTTCAATTTTAGATCAAGGATATACAATATATAAGAAGTTTTTTTTTTAAAAAATCCATCTTTTTTCCCTTTCAACATATTTTTAATATCATTGCACTATTAATATGTCCTTTTAAATCCAATTTCATTTTTATTCTTAAATTGTAAGTTTGGCCCCTTTTAAAGTTCCTGCCCCTTTGATGAGAAAATTTGTTATGGCTATTCCTCTGAAACTGTAAACTTTACAGGTACGAAACCTTCACCAATTTCTTCAAGATATCAAGGAGACTTTTCATTATATTCATTACCAAATATTTCATCAACTCCTTTAATGAGTTATTGCCCATGAAAGTTTATATTAAGGAATAATGAAAAATTTTCAAAACAATGTCACAGTGACATGGGATCAACTGCATTAGGTTTTTAACATAAGACCATAAAATTTAGGTCAAGATAAAATGTCAAGGTCATTCAATATAAGTGAAATTTAGATCTTTAATTTGTCCTTTTAAAACTATGTTTAAGATTTTATTCTTCTGCCCCTAAGCCTGATCTATTTTAAGGTTACCTGTATTGACCTCTTGAATATAAATTTTGTTGTTGCTTTTCCACTGAAACTATTCAACTTTAGTTTTTCAAGACAAAGATTCAAATTATTAATTGTAAAAGAATTCACCAATACCTCTAATGACTTATTGCAATGGAAAACTTTGGTGTTTACAAATTATTAAAAATGTTCAAAACAGTAAGTTGTAGCGATATGGGATCAACCTTTGATTTTAAAATTTAGATCAAGATCAAAAGTCAAGTTCATTAAAATTTTGAAGGATTTAGTTCTTTTCTATCGCTCTCAACATATTTTAAATATGATTGCACTATGAATGTGCCCCTTTGAAACTAATTTAAATTTTCCTATGTCCAAATCATTTAAGAGTTAACCAACATTTCTTTATGAATTATTGTCCCTAAATGTTTTGTTGACTATTACATTATAATAATTAGAGACACTGTAATTCTATAGACATGGTACATGTACCCATTGCATAAGATATCTTTATCCTTGAAATTCAAGGTCAAAGTCTTTCAAAAATAATAAAATGTCAACTTTTTTAATACCTCTCTTCAATTTAAGATAAGTTATATATCATAGCATCTTATCATTTGATTTTTAATAACAATTTCTTTCTTTCAATTCTTTGCCAAACCACTCTAAAAGTTATTGCCCCTTGCACGACACTCCTCTGAAACTGTTTACCATAGAGATGCAAGAACTTGCACTAATGTCTGCAATTAATTCAGAATTTTCTCATCTATTTAATTAATGACCCTATTAAAATTTGTTGCTCCTAAAGATTTATACGTTTACAATTAATAAGAATTTTGTTAAAGATATTTTTGTAGCGAAATGTTACCAACTGCATTAGAGACTTAAACTTTTGACCTTGACATTTATGTCAAGCTGAAAGGTCAAAGTCTCTTTTTATATCTCTTTTATTTCAACACATGCTATATATCAAAGCATTTTTAGTATGTAATTTCACTACCTAATCAAAGTTTCTCTCTTTTAAGTCCTATGTTTGGCCAATTGAAAGACATTGTCCCTTGCATGAGAAAAGTTGTTAAAGCTACTCCTCCAAAACCGTACAACATAGGGATACAAAACCTTCACCAATGTCATAAGTCCATTCACTGCGAAAGGATTCAGTGACTCATTCATGAGTTATTACCCTTTAAAGTTTTTGATGTAAAAGAATTTTTTAAAGATGATAATGTGTAGACACATGGTTCCGATTGCATTAGTCTTCCACCTTTGATCTTGGAATTTATGTCACTATAATGGATTCATTGACCCCTTCTATGAATTATTGTCCCTGAAACTTTTTGCTCATTTTGCATACTTGAAAAATTTGCCTTAAAATAGGGTCGAATTCAGTCTAATTATGAAAATTTTTGCTTTTATGTATTTTTCTTTTTTGTGTTACTTATATTTGAATAATGAATCTGTGTTATGCTATTTCAATACTATAATAAAATTTTCTTTTGTTACTTTCATCTCCTACCCCTGCTCAAGTTAATTCCCCTTTGCAAAGTAAACTATATTTACAATACTCTTCCAAAACTATAAACCGTTGAGATACCAAGACTTTACAGATGTGTTTACTTCTGGAAAAGACACTTAAAAATTGTTATTGCAAAAGGATTCATCAATCCTTATATTAGTGTTGTTGCCCATGAAAGTTTTTGCTTTAATGTTAACTTCAATTTTTTTCAAATGATAAACCCTAAAGACATGGAATCAACTGCAATGGAATGTTCTTGTGCTTGAAATTAGGATTTAATGAGGTTGGATCCTGATATTTAAAGTCTTAAACTTTTTTCGTTAAGTATATTTTTAGTTTCTACACACATAGCTTAATTAAAAACAAAAACAAAAAATGGGCTCATTATGCTTCTTTTGGTGCTACAGTACATTTATTTGCACTGAAATTTGTTTCTTAATCAAAAATCAAATCTTCGACGTTTTCCCTCCAATGTTTTTATCTAAATAAATCATGGGACAAAATAAACTATTAGTCTATTTGAAAAAAAGACACTTTAAAATTGTGACTAAGAAAAAGTTTCAAATTGCTTCGCATAATCAATTATATGACCTTTCTGCACACAAAAACTGTGATTTTTCTGGCATTAAAAATTTAACAAGCAAGAAAATTATTTTAAAGTCTTAAACTTTTGCTGAATTTAGGCAGATTGATCAAAGTTATCTTATATATTCAGAAAAGAAAAACAAAAGTGGATGTCTATGATGTAAATTTTTAGATATTACTAAAAAAGTGTTAATTTTATGTTAAAATTGGCTAAATTTTTTCCTGGACTTTCAGAATATATTTACTTTATTTGTCACAATAAAATAAAAGAATTTTTAAGAAATAATTTGATAGATATTTCAGAACCAGCATAAAACATTATACTGCAAAAAAAAAACAGCTCTGTGTGCAACCAGCATGGAAAAATAGGAATCTAAACTTAACAGTACTGTATATATTTCAAAAGGGAAATTTTGATCATTTTCTCCTAAAAAATCTACCGCCACAAAATATAATCCCTGGCTTAATCCTATTTGAATGGAATTTAATCGCGGTTTTTTCACTGGATAAAGTTTAATTTGCATTGTAGATTCCAGATTTAATGTTTGAACTTAAAAATGATGCAAAATTTTATAAATAAAGGTCCCGACCAAAATCTGCTCAAAAGCACAGGATCGAACCTCCTTAAGGTAAATATCATATAATGAAATTTATAAAAATTGATTACTTCTTTTATTGTCTTTCAGTTTCAACCTTTAAAATATATAATGAAATCTTTAATAATCTATATTAAACTATAAAAAAAAATCTTTCTCAACTACCAACTCGGATCACTTGTAGTGAAGTTCATGCTCATTGCACGATAAAACATTCTTATCACTTCTCTGTAACCATAAACTAAAGAAATACAAAAGCTTAAATAGGGTCTCTCTTTTAAAGAATGCTTTATTTTTTCAGTGCGAAAGGAAACTTTACCTTAAACATTTTTGAAACAATCATTTGTAAAGAATGGGACAAACTACAATGAAATTGTTATCCCTTGTCTTTCAAATTCAAAATTTACACTTTTCTGAATCTGCTAACTGCATTACCACCGAACATTCGATGCAGTTCAACTACTGTATAATTCATGTGGCACTCTATATTGCACGAAAGGGCAAAACGATTCATCAATTATTGCCTAGCAAAATGTTGTCTTTTTACATTTAATTTGAAGTGCTTAAAATGATGTGTTGTGTACAGGAAAAAGGAATTGCAAGTGGGTTGTCAACAATAATACATGAATTTAGTATAAAGAAGAAAGTCTTTCAAAATATAAGAAAATTTCTATCTCTTTTTACTTTCAATATCTATATGACATCAAATTATATTTGGTATATGTTCTTCAGAGACTGAAATTCATTGATGACTCCTTACTGTAGCCCCTTTCCAATGTTTTTTTTTTCTAATTGGCTCTTTTTCAAACACAATTTAATAAAATTAGAAACAAAATATAAATTTAACTATATACAATGACGTTATTCCAAGTTCTTGTTACAACCTTGTTATCAGTATTCCTTAGTAACCTTACACTGTAAAGGTAAACTTTTCACCAATGTTTGAGATAGTTCAATTCAAACCTTGTATAAAATTTACTGCACCACAAGCTATCTTTTAATATAAACTGCAATTCCTTCATGATAGCTGTAATAAGTGGGAACAAGTGAAACCTGACATTCGGGACAACCTTTGATGTAAACATGGTCGATCAATGTTCCATTTTCTGTTGTTGGATATTCTATGCATTGTCTAAATCCCCTCAATGTCATGAAATTTAATATTGATGTCTGATGATTCAAAAGATCTTGATTAAAATCTCCAATGACAATCAGCCTACTTGAGAGTCTTTCCAGCCGGCTTAAAAATTGATTAAAACTTTCCATAAATTTTCCAATCACATATCTTTGTGGTCTGTATATGATGGCAACTACAGTGTTAATACTTCCAATATTGAATGCAATGCACTCTAGATTTTCGACAATCTTTAGTTTCTCATGTATGACTCCTGACCTACAGAATACACTTACACCTCCATGTTGCATTCCTGCTAGTTCTTTATACAATGAGCAGCTTTCATCATAAGCTGATGATCTTATCAAATGGCTTGCATCATAATGTTCTAGCTCCATGACTTCTGATTTGGAAGTTAACCAAGTTTCTGTCAAACAGATAAAATCTGAATCTTTGAGTTCAATATTGCATAGCAAATCTTCTTTGTGCTGCTGAAGGCCTTGAATGTTGTGATACAAAATTTTGAAATGTTTGTTGAAGAGATGTTGATCGTCTTGGTCTGATAAGAATCTATTCATTGCAGAGATGCCCACAGCAATATCCGGATCGCTTCGTATTTTCTTGTCAAGAATGTTAATGTCTGTGACATTTATATGCAGTCCACTCATGGATGTTACTCTGCTCAAGGCAACGTATGCTTGACCAGGTGCAAAACATTTGTTTAAGTCAACTACGCATTCTTTTACGGTTAATCCTTGAACCTTATGAACGGTACAAGCCCATGCCAATTGCAAAGGAAATTGCTTTCTTACACCGTTTCTGAGAGGAATTTCTTCTGTTGAAGGATGCAGTCCAACACATCTTTTATTGTTAATCATCTTTTGGATTTTAGCATTTTTGCCAACATTTTCATTGTCAAATTCGATATAAATAACGTCTGGTAAATTTGAGCCTGACTGTAACCCAATGCACACAATAGTTCCCATCACGCCATTAACAAGGCCATCTTGAACATCCTCATTCTTAATCAACATGACTCTTGCTCCATCTGCTAACAATAGTGAAGGTCGAAGGCATATATCAGATTTTGTAAACTGTGTTTCTCTTCTTACAAGCTTTCCAGATGCTTTCATTTTGACGTAGTCTTCTGCCTCAATTAATTTTGGCTCAGTGCAGACTTCAAATATCATATTATTGTTGTATGCATTAATTTCGTCGTTGGTTGAGAATATGTGTAAAGCTTCCCTAGGACCCTCTCTAATGCACTCCTGCAAAGACTCTTTGTCAGACTGCAACAATGTTTCGCTCCCCTTTTTTACACGCAATCTGTTCAACAGCTCTGCGAAAGAACCATCTTCTCGCTGTCTCATAATTTCATCCAATTCAACAATTGTAAACAAGTCATTCCAAAGTTGATTGACTGGATTTGAAGGATCATTCACATACAACTTATCAGAGCGTTTCGTTTTCACTGGAGGTAACTGATAAAAATCGCCTACAGCAATTACAGACACACCTCCAAACACACAATTTTCAGGCATTTTTTTAAGCTGTCGCAGTCTTTCATGAACAAAAAATAATAACCTCTTGTTAACCATTGACACCTCATCAATGATAAGAATCTGTAAACTTTCCAATTTTGACCTCAGCTTATTCACTTTCTCTTCACTCAACAAAGCATGATCTACTGATAATGATTTGAATATGCCAAGTGCACTATGAATTGTCAACCCATTGATGTTAAAAGCTGCAGTACCGGTTGGCGCAGTCAACAAAACAGTCAAATCATCAGGATTTTCCGACACAGGTGCTAATAATCTTGTTGCTTCATAAAATATGCATTTAATCAAATGACTTTTCCCTGTGCCTGCCCCACCAGTTACAAACACATGAAATGGATCTGGATTTTGACCATTTTTTTTCCTGATACACCAATCTCTCACTTTGTTGAAGACTTTTCTCTGTTTTGAATTTAGTGATCGAAGGAGAGGAAGGACCTCATTTTTTGGAAAAGATGAGAAAAGAAGATTTGTTCCTGTACTGTTTAACTGTTCTGTTTTATTTAGATCTGGTATTGATTGCTCTGATGTATCTTCCTCCTGTACAGTTGCAATATTTCCTTCCTCTATACATTCCATTCTAATCATCTCTGTTTCAGGACAAATCTCACACCATGCATCTTCTTGCGGCCCCTGTGCTTCAAAGACTCTTTCTGCTTCTTCTAATGTTTGTCCTTCTTTTACAAAGTTTGACATGTTGCTGTCTACAATTTCTTTCACTGATGATAAAGTGTCCTCACCTGGATATTTCACATATCCTGTTTCGTAGAAATTCTCGTAAGTTTCAAATTGTTTGGGTTTCAGTTGTGTCTTCTCTCTGTATGGTAGAAATAGTTGTAAAATACTTTGATAGTATTTTTCCTTTGCAGTTTCTATTGAAAACCTTGGGTACCTGATAACTGCTGGTTGCGTCTTCGTCCTTTTTCTTATGTATCCTAAGTTGTTGTTAAGTTTAAAAGTTGTACTGTCATTTATCTTCTTTGGTAATCTTGATTCGTAAACAACAGAAAATTCTGAACAGAATGTTGCGAGACACATTTTCTGAAAAACATCGATTTCAGGTCGTCCTTCATATCTGTCTATAGCATTTGTCAGCCATATATCATCATTTTCTTGGGTGCCTTTTTCTTCACAATACTGAGTTTGTTCTTTCATTTTTGACATGTTTTGCTTCTTTTTCACCTCTTTCAGTGGAATGCTCATTCTACATGGGTTTTCGCCAACTGGAACAAATTCAACCTTTCTCGAGCATTCTTTCAATCTTAATCCTATCACCCTGTAAACAGCTTCTTGTGCACTGATTTCCCTGTGGTGTAGATAAGCAGTACCAACTTTTCTCATAGCATCTTGAGCATTCAAATTTCCCTCAACAGCTTCATTTTTTGTTTGTTGCAGCAATAGTCCAAGCTCACGTTCAGCTTTGCTAATGTAGCTGATGATGTATACTACACATGAATATGCGTCTAAAACATACTGAATGTCCATATTTGCATTCCAAGCTTTTAAAAGATGCTTGTTGTATTGGTTTGTGAATAGTTCATTTGGTTGTCTTTGCAGAACAACTGTGTTTCTTTTTGTTATGAAACTGAAACATTTCTCAAACTCCTTTTGAGTCAATCCTGCTTTCTGTAATAAATCTGAACTTGAAACGCTTTCATCTTCATTGGATTTTACTGCATCCCAAAGAAGTGACAATCTTTCTTTCGCTAGCTTTTCGTCATTTTCTTCAACCCTTTCTTGTGGTTTTGAAATAAATGTTCTTTCAGATGGTGGTCTAGGAAAGTTGAATCTACAAACTGTTCCTTTCTTTTTACAAGACTTTGAGTGATTTTTACTATGCTGCTGCACTGCCATAACAATATCGTGCATTTCTTGATCTTCGTGTGCATCTGGTATGTGACATGTAACATATCGATCAATAAATTCGACAACGTCAGTTTCAGAGTCTTCCTCAAATTTTGGAGCGCCTTCAATCCAAAATAAGCAATGAGTATGTGGAGAACCCCTTTGCTGAAATTCAACTCTGTAGAAATAGTCAACTACTTTTCCTATTGGTTCAGCATCTGACAAGATAACATCTTTCAAAAAAGTGTGAAATCTTTGATCAAACATTCGAGCTGCAGTCACTGGGTTACTGCGGAGAATTTTACATTTATCATTCCATGAAAGTTCTTCCAATTTTCGTAAATCACCCTGCTGTCTAAGTATCGTTTCAACAATTTCTGACCATCTAAAATCTGCAGATGAAAATGAGCAAAAGAACTGAGGTATTCCCAACTGACGTATCATAGCGAAAATATCTTTCTGCGCAGCTTGCCAGTATGGCGGAGTTCCTCTTACGGGTTTTAAAAATTTGACTGCCTCGTCTTTTTTAAAGAGTTCTTTCAAAGTATTCTTGTCACATAGCATTTGAGCTGTAATTTTTTTGCCCTCATTGGAATACGCAGATTCTTTTCTTAAAGAAATCTGGACATTTGAAATCACTCTGTTCAATTCAGATAGGTACTGACTGAAGAAAATGTAGGATGAGTCTCTAGCAAATCTATTTTCAACACTTGTCAGTCGAAGATTGAAATATCTTCCTAGAGTTAATTTTTCAGATCTTTCTTCTGAGTAAGTGTTTTTTCCAGTTGGAAAATGAACAGGAAAGGTTTTGGCTTCAATACCAACCTCCTGAAGAACTGAAATTGGATTGTTTCCTTCTGCTGGTGAAATTTCAAATACTTTGTCAAAGCATAAATCTAACACTTCTTGTCCAATGTCAGCAGGCTGTAAGCAAGTATCTAACTGAACACCTTGCAGTTTTTCGTCAAGAAATGAATCAGACTCATTTTCCTTGCTCTCAATTCTATATTCTACATTGTTATCTATAATATCTGAATTTGAGTGTGTAGTAATATCAGCAATTTCAGACCTAACATCAGAATTCATGTATTCATCTGATTCATTTTCCTCTGGAATAGGATTGAGCCATTTTTCATTTACCGATATGTCAGAGTACCATGCATTGTTTCCCTTTAAAAACTGCAATGCTTCTTCCAAGTGTTTTGTATTCACAAATTGGTACTCTTCGTATCCTTTGTAATTCAATTTTCTCTTTAATTTCACTTTGAGTAGGAGATTTTCGTCTTCTGATCTTGGCAAAGTTGATGTTACTTTTCGTAAATCAGATGGCACACAAACAACAGGACCGTGTACGCCTTTTTGTCCTCCTTTTGGCAAACCAAGTATTTTCATGAAAGGAATATTCAATGCTATCAATTGTTGTTCTAATGTATTCAGACAACCAAGCTCCTTTGGAACTTCTTCTAACTCAAGATTATTCGAAAAGGAATCTCCCGGCACATCACCATTTAATAGTTTTCTGTGACAAGTATGGCAAATCCACAAGTCTTTCCTACTTTTCCCTTGATAAGAACATCCTGATTTACAGTCATCCTCACACTTGTGCAGATATTTCTCGGTTATGCAAACTTCAAATAATAATTTGTCATATTTTTCTTTAGAACAGGAGAGAACTTGCTTCTCAAAACACAGTCGAAGGCAACAAGCACAAACATATTCAGGTCCATTTTTAACGTCATTTTTGAATTTTATAATCACATTTTCAATGTGTTGACATTCCTCTTTCTGAATACGCCTGCGTACAGATACCTGCTCTCTTATTTTCTTTCTGTGCGTTTCGTCTTTTTCATATTTCTCTTTGCTAGATTGTTTGACATTTTTCCTGAAGGTGCTATCATTTTCATATTTATAGATGCTGAATTTCTTGACAGACTCTCTAAATTCATCATCATTTTCATATTTTCTTTTGCTTGCAACCTTTATCCTTTCTCGAAAATTCTCTTCATTTTCATACTTTTGTTTGCTTGCATACTTGACTTTTTCTCTGAAATCTACTTCCTTTTTATATTTTTCCTTGCTTGCATTCTTCACTCTTTCTCTGAATTCTTCCAATTTTTCATATTTCTCTTTACTTGCACTTTTAAGTCTTTCTCTGAAGTCGTTCTCTTTTTCATATTTTTCCTTGCTAGCTTTCTTAACCCTTTCTCTGAAGTCGCTCTCTTTTTTATATTTCTCCTTGCTTGCTTTCTTCTTTTTTTCTCTATATTCATCATCATTTTTGTAATAGCTTGCTGAACGTTTCCTTACTATTTCTCCATGTTGTTGGTCTCTTAAATATTTCTCTTTCAAAAGCTCTATCTTTTTCTCTCTTAATTTCTGACAAGCCTTGTACCTTTCCTTTTGTTTTTCTGCTTTAGACTTTTCTTCACTATCTGACTCACTGTCCAAACTGTCCACTTTACTCATTTTTTTTACCGTAATATTTACTGATTTTCTACGATTAAAATTTCGCTTCCTTTTTCTTGGTCTTGAACTTCTGACATTCAAATCATTTTCTGTTACATTTACAGACGTGACACATTCATAATGATTGATGTTGCTGATATGATTTAAGTAAATTGCTTCCATGTTCACTTCATTGCTACTGCATATTTGAGTAGATGAGTATTTCACCCAAGACCCATTCAGATAGGTAAAGATGTTTGTTTTTAGTAGATCTGCTGCTGCTAAAATTTCAAGTTCAGTGCCCCAAGTGGTATCGTTTTCCATTCTAGAGATTCTGATATAATCCTGCATAGATTCAAACTGTGGCCTTAAAAAGGATTTTAATTCATCGGCAGAATTTTTCATGTGATTGACAATAGAATTTCTGATATTTTGATAATATTGTTGTCTATTCGATATAGCATATGAAATTGCCCTAAAAAGACAGTTTCCATCCTTTCCTATTTCTTTGGTTCCTTTTGGGGGTCCCAATTTGCTTGCAACTTCAGACTGTCCTTTACATTGATTAGAAGGGATTTTCATTACATGGCACAACTTCTTTTTTGTTCTAATTGTTAGAGGTGTAAAGTCATGACTCAGACAAGTTTCATTTTCAAACAGAATTTCTTCTGATGATGAATGGTTTCTAACACAGTCATTAGAGTGATTGTAAACGTCATCTCCATGTTCTGATAAAATCTCCACATCTGTTAAATTTATCAATGACTGATCATTGCATTTTTCAATTTCATCCCTTTTTTCCGATAAAATAGCAAAATCTGAAGATTGGTGTCTTGAGGAATCATTTTCCAACTCTTCTATATGGTTTTCTTTTGGTGTGAACGCATCTGGAAAGTTTTGTTCAACTTTATTCCGGTTGATTAAGAAAGATTCAGATAAAGAATCTTGAATTGATACACTAACGCCTGTGACTTCAAACCATTGGTTTAATTGACTTACTTCTTGCACCAAATTACAGCAGTAATGATACAGATGATCCAAGTTCTCTAACTGCATCAGTAAACTTTTCCCATTTCCATCTACCAAACCAAATCTATTTCTTGAGTGCGAATCAAACAGATAGATATCATGGTTATACTTCATTACCATAAATGTTTTATCAATGGCACATATGAAACAACCATCAGAGTCTAAAAGTGCTTCTTGTATTGCAAGATCTAGTGGCAGGCAATTATCAAAAGCACTGAAATCAATGGTACCCGTTGTGTCAATTGTTGCTGTGATTGAGTCTTTTTTTCTAATATGCATCATTTTCCCTGAGATTTCAATCATTTCTGGTAGATCTGACATTAACAACAAGTCATTTGTTCCATGAATCCAAGTATAAATTTCATTTCCTTCAATTAAAACATTATCCAGATATGCCTGATCCCACTTACTTAAATCTTTCAATTTGCTGTGAGCTATTGCTGATAAACTGTTAGCAACACATTGCTTCCCACTATTTCCTCCAAATCTTAAATCTCCTTGGTGAAAACTACCTTGAACTACCACTCTATTTTGTTTATTGACAGAGTATACTCTGTTTTCATTTCCATCTTTTTTATGAAGCATCAATGATGGTGTACTTGCATTTTTGTTTGGATTTTCTTTTTCTTGTCTGTTTCTCTTGATTGTATTTGTTTCATATGCATTTTTTTCATTCTCTGTTTGATTTGGACAGTTTATAGAGGTGTCGCTCTTTTCATTCTCTGTTTGATTTGGACAGTTTATAGAGGTGTTGCTCTTTTCTGAACATTTTATAGAGGTGTTGCTCTCTTTTGGACATTTTATAGAGATGTTGCTCTCTTCTGAACAGTTTAAAGAGATGTTGCTCTCTGCTGGACAGTTTAAAGAGATGTTGCTCTCTGCTGAACAGTTTAAAGAGATGATGCTCTCTGCTGAACAGTTTAAAGAGATGATGCTCTCTGCTGAACAGTTTAAAGAGATGATGCTCTGTTCCGTGGCCTGACTCCTCCTCTGCTGCATTCTAAGTCGCTGCTCAGATGCCTTTCTTGCAGATGATTTCTTTGCTTTACGTGGCATGTTCTGAAAAATATCAAAATAAAAAAATAATTTAATTTCAAAAATCAAAATTTGAACTTCTAAAATAAAATATGATTTTTGTGGCTCTTTTTCTTTGTACTAGAAATACATACCGATATTAATTAATTCACACACTTGGCATGAAGCTCTATATATAGCAAATTTATATATGATTCCATAAGTTAGGTTGAAAGAATTTAATGAAGATTTATGAGTGCATTCTGTGTTGCACAAATCCTTTCTTTATAGAATTCAGCGAGAAAATTTTAGGACAAATGAAAAAAAAATAAGTTCAATGTCAAACGGAGAATAAGTTAATTATGACACAAGAAAGGAGAACTAGGTATGGTAACGGCTGAATTTAGGTCCTCATTTGATGTAAAAACTAGAAATATGTTCATAGGACATGAATGCCCCGCCGAGGGTATATTACTAATGCAACATTTTAACACAAATTGAGAAAAATGAGGTCATGGTCAAAGGAAAGGTCAAGGTGAAAAAATATTGATGCAGTTGAATAGCTTACATCAGTATGTATCAGCTTATGAAGTTTGACACTAATTTAAGAAAATGAGGTCAAGGTCAAAGGAAAGGCCAAGGTCAAAAAAAGTTGATGCAGTTGAAAAGGTTACATCATTATGTATTAGCATATGAAGTTTGATAAAAATATTATGAATGGTTTCGTTAAAACTGAGCTAAACACTAATTTAAGAAAAGTGAGGTCAAGGTCAAAGGAAAGGTCAAGGTAAAATAATATTGATGCAGTTGAATAGCTTACATCAGTATGTATCAGCATATAAAGTTTGACACTGATTTAAGAAAAAGTGAGGTCAAGGTCAAAGGAAAGGTCAAAGTCAAAAAATGTTGATGCAGTTGAATAGCTCTCATTAGTATGTATCAGCATATGAAGTTTGATAACACTGTCTTGAATGGTATCTTTAAAACTAAGCTAAAACTTATTTAAGAAAAGTGAGGTCAAGGTCAAAGTAAAGGTCAAGGTAAAAAATATTGATGCAGTTGAATAGCTCTCATCAGTATGTATCAGCATATGAAGTTTGTTAAAAATATCTTGAATGGTTTCATTAAAACTGAGCTAAACACTAATTCAAGAAAAGTGAGGTCAAGCTCAAAAGAAAGGTCAAGGTCAAAAAATGTTGATGCAGTTGAATAGCTTATATTAGTATGCATCAACATATGAAGTTTGATAACACTTTCTTGAATGGTATCTTTAAAACTGAGCTAAAACTTATTAAAGAAAAGTGAGGTCAAGGTCAAAGAAAAGGTCAAGGTAAAAAATGTTGATGCAGTTGAATAGCTTACATCAGTATGTATCAACATATGAAGTTTGATTACACTATCTTGAATGGTATCTTTAAAACTAAGCTAAACACTTATTCAAGAAAAGTGAGGTCAAGGTCAAAGGAAAGGTCAAGGTCAAATAACGTTGATGCAGTTGAATAGCTTACATCAGTATGCATCAACATATGAAGTTTTATTACACTATCTTGAACGGTATCTTTAAAACTGAGCTAAACACTAATTTAACAAAAGTTAGGTCAAGGTCAAAGGAAAGGTCAAGGTCAAAAAATGTTGATGCAGTTGCATAGCTCTCATCAATATCTATCAGCATATGAAGTTTGATAAAAATATCTTGGATAGTTTCTTTGAAACTGAGCTTTGAACAGAGCTAAACGCAAAGTGTGACGGAAGGACAGACGGAAGGATGGAAGGACGGAAGATGGACATGACAAACACTATATGCCCCGGCCATATTCATGGCGGGGCATAAAAAATCAAAACACTGTAAAATTTGTGATAATTTGCAGTTGAGAACTTAAATATTACTTCAAGAAACAGAGAGTACAAGCTTGCATTTTTGAGATTTTTTAATACAAGGAGTGTCTGATACTATTGCATGAAATATACAAGAGGCCCAAGGGCCTTGAATTGGTCTTCTGAAAAACTTGAAGCCTCTAAGTATCCTGTATATTTAGATAAAGCCTTGAAATTCCAATTCACACTCTGAGAACCCAAGATGATTCTAAGCCAATTAGTACATGAGAGTTGGTCATGGGGACCTACTTATCACTTGTCATTCTCTGAGGACCAATCAACTAAGTTTGATGATTCTAAGCCAATTAATACCTAAAATATTTTTTTAAAATTATAACCATAAAATTTTGTAAGTAGGTCAAAGTGACCTACTTTTCAGTAGGACCCAAGATGCATAAACTGACAAAGTCTGATGATTCTAAGCCAATAAGTATCTGAAATATTTAATTAAAGCCATAAATTTTCAAAAGTAGGTCACGGTGACCTACTTTTCAGTTGTTGTACTCCGAGGACCCAAGATGCATCAAGTGACAAAGTTTGATGATTCTAAGCCAACTAGTACCTGAAATATTTAATTAAAGCCATACATTTTCAAAAGTAGGTCAGGGTGACCTACTTCTTAGTCGACCTACTCTGAAGACCCAAGATGCATCAACTGACAAAGTTTGATGATTCTAAGCCAATTAGTACCCAAAATATTTAATTAAAGCCATAAATTTTCAAAAATGGGTTACCGTGACCTACTTTTCAGTTGTTGTACTCCGAGGACCCAAGATGCATCAACTGATAAAGTTTGATGATCATAGGCCCTAAAATGTTCAAATTATGCCTCTAAAACGCTTTGAAATTGAATGCCTGCAAAGTTCAAAAAGTAGGTCACTGTGGCCTACTTTTTAATAAATATGTTTTGTGGCCCCAAGATGCATCATCTTACATGATTTAATTATTCTAAACCTCTCTGTATTCTAATTAATGACCTTAATTGTTGAAAAAGATTAGCCATAAAGTTCAAAAAGTAGGTCAAGGTGACCTACTTTTTAGTTGACGTACTTCAAGGACCCAAGATACATCAACTGACAAAGTTTGATGATCATAGGCCTTAAATTGTTCAAAATATGCCTCTTATTCATTTTGGAAAAGAATGGTTGCAAAATTTAAAAAGTAGGTCATCGTGACCTACTTTTGAGTCAACATGATATGAGGTCCTTAGATGCATCAACTGACAAGATTTAATGATCCTAGTCCTTAAAGTAAGCAAAATATCAACATTTTAATAAAATGTAATTTTTGGTGAACTTTGAAGTGACCTTGAGACCACGCCCTTTGCCCCAGGGAAAATCCCCATGCAATTTTTTATCTACAACATATCCTCATCCTTTCGTGTAAGTTTGGTGATAATCTGCCCAGTGGTTCTTGAGAAGAAAATTTTTTTAGCAATCAGTAGTTTTGTTTCTATTTTCCTAATTATCTGCCCTTGTGTAAGGGTCACAACCCTAGTTTTAGTATAAAAGGGAGTCCTTGGGCCAAGGATACCCTGTGACAAATTTGACAATAATTGGCCAAGGGGTTCTTGAGTTATGGCCCATATTCTAAAAAGTTTACGCACACCACACAAATGGCCATAGCATTAGCTCTTTGAGCCTTTGGCTTAGAAGAGCTAATAAATTTGGTGGATATACGAGCTTGTGCTATGTGTTTTCCGAAACTTAGTCAACTTCCTTTGACCTTTGTGTACCCCTTAACTTAAAATCAATACTGATGAATTTCAATTATTGCATCACCATTAGAGACACCAAAAATCAGGGACCAACAATAGGTTTCAACCTAATCTTGTCATTGCAATTTGTGTTAGTGTTCAAGTTCCCTAAATATTTTCTTGGAAAGTATACAGTTAATGTAAAATGGAAAAGTAAGGTCAAAGGTCAATATCATTAAAAATATTAAGTTACAACACACACACTCATATATATATATATATATATATATATATATATATATATATATATATATATATATATGTATATATATATATATATAAAGCTCCCCCTTCCCATTTGGATAACTTTAAATTCAGAATGTACTGAAAGAGAAAATAATCATCTCTCAGCTGTCAACATTATCATGGGTAGTTTTCTTCTAAAAGAGTACCAGTGTACCCCAATTTTACATCAGTCAAGTAAATAGTTCTCAAAATACTGAGTAGAGAATATAATACAGTGTTAACTTTTCAAATTATTTTGACTCTTGATGATCCGACTGAAAAATCAATGGGGGTCATCTACTCCCCAAAGGTACCAGTGTACCAAGTTGATATCTTTCACAAAAAAAGTTCTTAAGATAGTGCATAGTTAATAATTTCTATGTCTTATTTTACACTGGACCTTGTGACCTCAAACTGAACTAGTTATAATTGCAACGGGGGCTGTTACAGATGTTCTCCCAACTCCCTTTTGGTGTCTTATTTCCTGTAAGCTTCAATAAATAAGGCAATGATGTATATTGGTTGTTTTTCGCATTTCACATGCACGCACGTGCATGCATGTGCAGGATGACCATGTTATCCAATCTATACTATTAATGCATCTTTTGTTCAAAACATTTCCTCAAGAAAATATAAAAGTTACAGATATATTAAGTATATTGGTCATTTTAGCATTGCACGCACATGTGAATGCATGTTCATAATGGCCTGTCATCTTGCCTACACTATTAATATATTTTATATACTGAGTACCAAAGCATTTCATCAATAAGTATGAAAGTTACGGCTATAATAAGTATATTGTTCATTTAACACATTGCACACACACGCGCATGTGCATGATAACCATATCACCTTGTCTACACTTTTAATATGTCTGTTTATTCTTAGTATAAAAGCTTTTCATCAAAAAGATATAAAAGTTACGGATATATTAAGTATATTGGTTATTTTACACATTGCACGCGTGTGCACATGCATGCATATGCATGATTACCATATAATCTTGTCTACACTTTCAATACATCTATATATTCTTAATGTCAAAGTTTTTCATTAAAAAAAAATATAAAAATTATGGCTATATTTAGTATATTGGTCATTTTACACATTGCACACACGCGTTCGTGCATGCATGATAAAGTGTTGCATGCATGTGCACGCAAAATGACCTTCGTTCCACAAATCTACAAAACATGCTTATTGACCCTAAAAAGGTTTTACCCTAATCGGATGAGTAATTTACAAGATCACTCACAGACAAAAAGAACCCAGGAAGAAGAAAATTACTAGAGTGTTCCAAGGAACGCATGTGTCGCCTGCTTTGCAGCTTCATTAAAGGTGTAAATAAATCTAAGAGTGGTCAATTTTTTTTATTTACTATTAGCATGATAGACTGTTCATGCATTTGCCTGTAAAGAAAAAATGGCACCCGTGGATAGTATAAGACTGCAATAGAATCTGACAATCAAAGAAAATATGGTTTCATAACACTCAAATGAATAATTAAATTGAAATTATAAGAAATAACTAATTTGTCATTTTATCAATACGTATTTCTAACAATCCTCCAAAAGATATTACAGTCTATCTTTACAGCAATTGTCAGTCTAAACGATCCATTGTCGAATACCGACCCCAATGTATTTTCATGGTATTTAAATAGAAGTTTGTGTGGTAACTGAATGTCATACACTTTAAAAGTACTTTTTCATGAGCTTAATGTGTTTCCAATAATCATTCAAGAGATTTCAGTTTGTCTTTACTGCAATTTTCAGTCTACATGATCCATTGTAGAATACCGATTCAGATGTATTTTCATAGTATGTGTGGGAACTGAATATCATATACAGTTCCAAAGCACAGTATCATGAGCTTATAAACATATATAAATGCAAAGTATCAACACCCCGCCTCTCAACTTTCGAAATTTATAAGTTTAATTAAACTGCAAGAGATATTTTTTGCAAAGTAGGCCAAAGGTCAAGGTCAAGTGAATTGTAATGCTGGTATTTTTCATGATGTTTTATCACAATCAGTGCACATGCTAAATAGCATAGACTTACATCTTAAAATGTCAAAAATATGCTCTATATTGGCACTATTCTTTTTTTTGTAAAGTAGGTCAAAGGTCAAGGTCAAGGGTCGTGAGGTCAGTAAACATGGCAATTCACAGAAGCCATTGTGCAAGCAATATATGTGCAAAATATCAAGTCTTGATCTGTTTCAGTTCTTGAGATACAAGGTGTGACAGACGGACAGACAGAAGCATGAAATTAAGAAACCATTGAATTGTTCATACTAATATATACCTCTATAAAGTTTAATTTTTTTTTTTGAAAGTAAATTTCAAAGTCAAAAAAGTTTTGCATAAAGAAAGTGGACAGAAAAATTCCTATCCATAAATGCATCTTTATATGAAGTTTATTAAAAAGAATCTAATTCAAAAGTGAAGTATAAATTCACAGGAAATTTCAACACAAAAATTTTATGATAAAGCTCCATTGCTCCCACACATTGTTATTATAAGTTAAGTTTATAAAAGAAAAGTTTGATAAAAATATTATCTGCACAACTTTCTTTTAAACAAGATAAACAAAAAATAAGAATAGTGATGTCAAAGTCCTAGTGTGGGTCAAATTCTCAAAAATACAAAACGTTTTTAACTGTATTTGGTATGTAGTTTGATAAAATATCTTTAAAATTAAGCTAAATGCCAATGTGACATATGAAGACACAGAAATGTGGAAAAGATGAAGATGATAATCACTAAATGGTTGGGCACAAAAATATCCCAGTTACTATATATTTTTTCTTTAATTTGTGTAATAGTAAAAGCAATAAAGTTTACTTTAATAGATACTCTATGGCATCAAACAAAATTGTTGACAGACAACAGTGATTTTATTGATATACAAAGATTATCTTAAAAATAAGCAATACTTTATTTCTTGAACAAATTTATAAACACACCACTTTTTGTCAGGCCTTTAGTCAAACACAGTAATTTAATATGTCTCCTTCAAGCTTGAACACTCAAAATCCAACCAGATAACCTGGAAAAAAAGAAAATATCATGACTAATACATAATGCTTTGAGAATATAATCACTATCAGGCAGAGTTTAAAATGAAGTATAAAAAAGCTATATATCTTGACAATCTCTTATCCAGGAAAAGGTCTACTGAGAACTTAGCTACAATAGATTTCAGAGTATTTCGCATTCAAATTCATTTTCCTATTACCCATACATACTTGGTAAAAGTTTTTTTTATCCCTTTTTAATGTGTTTTAAATAAAGAGGGGATTTTACAAGTTTTATTTACATAATTCCTTTAAGAACACATAATCACTTCAAAGCAAATAAATTTTCTTCTTAAAATATTGGTACATTTTAACATCATTTACACATCATTGCTATAGCCAAGATTTACTGTCTTGTTTATCTGGGCTTTATCATGTTTATGTTACATACTTTTTAACTTTTGACAACTGTTGTCTATACAAGAGTTAAATTTTTTGCAGCTAAGGTCATTCTAGGGTCATCTGGCATAAGCTAGTTTCCCATTAAAATGGGGGCAATTTTAAGAGGCAATATTTTATAGTGTATCTTTGTTACCCTGTGTTTTGCCAATATAGGAAATTGTTGATAGATGATTTAAGATTCAAATTTTTACAGGTAAGTTACAATCGATATAGTGAGAAACTAGAAATATGTCCATAGGACATGAATGCCCGCCATATGTATCTTAGTAACAGGGATGGGGTAATTGAAACAAGAGGCCCACAGGCCTTATAGGTCACCTGTATCATGCAACAACTTTGCCACAATTAAATTGGATTCACATTTTAAACCAGAAACCATAAAATTCACAATTTCAAAAGAGGCACGCTTGCTCATCATAACTTTACATTAAGTAAGCTTACTTAATACCCAGAAAGAGAGCAGAGGATTATCAAAGAATTAATGCATTTTCACTTTTTAATCATTAGAGCCCTGCCCTAACACCAGAACCCTGACCCAGGGGCCATAAAATTCATAATTTTGGAAGAGGCACCCTTACATATCATAACTATACTCTTAGTTCAACGGCTTAATAACCAGGAGAAAAGGAGAAGATTTTCAAAAAAATTAATGCTTTTTTACTTTGTAATCATTAAATCCCTGCCTAAAACCAGAACCCCTGACCAGGGGCCATGAAATTCACAATATAGGAAGAAGAGGCACCCTTACTCATCATAGCTATGCTTTCAGTTTGTTTGCCCTGGATCAGAAAAGATTTTTAAATAAATAAATGCATTATCACCGTGGTATAGAGGTTAGCGAGGAGCTCTTTAAAGGGACGTTTATTGAGGAAAGTGTTCGAGTCATGATTTATTAGGTTTGGCAGGATTCTTGAGATTCTCAGAAATAGTCAACATCCGTTTTTCAGATATCTGTATACAGACTGTAGAAATTAACATCATTAAAAGTAAAACAGATGTTTATAAAACTGGTCATAAAGTTTGTATTGCTAGAACATTTTGTGATACATGTCCTGTAAATATGTTGGAAAAGTTCTTAAAATTGTCAAAAGCTGACATGCATTCTTCTCAATACTTGTTTAGATCTCTGTCGTTTTGTAAAAAATCCAATACTTATAAACTTAGATCGGATAATCGTCCGATTTCTTATACAAGGGCAAGGGAAATCATATTGGACGCACTTGAAAAGATTGGTTTAGACAAGCGTAAATTTGGTGTACACAGTTTTAGATGGCCCCACCTCAGCCGCCTCAGGTGTTTGTGATAGACTGTTTAAGAAGCATGGGCGGTGGAGGTCAGATAATGCTAAAGATGGATATGTTAAAGAAAACCAAACCGAAAAACTTTCAGTCACAAAAAATTTGGGTATTTAGTATATTCGTATTCCTTTCTTCTTTGTCTTCGAAATAATTAAACTGCACTTTCAGAGCGCTTCACATCCTACCTCATGAGTTTGTGTTTCTTTCATAAATGTTTTATGTTCATTTGAGTGAAATGAATAAGAAAATAAACATATTTATTAATGCTACTTAAACACGTGTTTGTGTTTGTTTATTCTTGTCATCTATTGGCTGTTAATATTGTCACCTAGTCAGGTGACATAAATATTCATAGCACGGGTTATTAGTGACCATGGAAGAAATTTTGTATAGAGAAAGCCATTCGAAGGCTCTGTTTCATGCAGTCTTATAAGCCCCACCCAAACGCGCATTGCTACATTTTGAATATTGTAGATTTATACTTTGTAGTAAATTTTTTATTCTCTATTTTGTAGAATTTGGAGATGCATGCATGCAGACATAGTATAGAAAAAGAAAAATTGAATGTTATGTGTATTGATAATTAAACTGCACTTTCAGAGCGCTTCACATCCAACAATGAATTATTTATATAGTTCTCTTAAGTTATTCATTCTTGATTGATGTATTTTATAACAGCTTTTTTCCCTGAAATTTGCATAAAAAGATAAAACCTTTGCACAGTGACAATATTCAACTTTGAACTCTTTTGAAAAAAATGCTTGTAAAAATCACTCATCAAACTGTGTTTCCTTGAAAGACTTTAGTTTGACTAATTGATTTTATGTTGTTTTATAACTTATTTGAAAATTTTTCATAGCCATATATTAGTGAAGGGCTTCAATTTAAGACCTTTACTGAGCATTCAGGGTCATCGAGCAGTGAGGGATCTTCATTGTGCCAACAACTCCTTTGACACCGGGTCTCGATTTCAAGATCTCATCCGCAAGACCCTAACTTTCACTTCAAAGTGCCAAGTGCTTGGAGGGAACAGTTGCTACTTGTTTTTTATCAACTTAGTTCAGTTGCAATGGGGTTCCAACCCATGACAGGGTTAGAAACTCCCTAAAATTACAACTCGCAAATAATTGCGAGTACCAAGAAAGTGAACTCGCAATTTTATAAGACTACTCACAATTTTCATATAAAAGCCTTTTTACAATTAAAATTAAATACATGTAACTTAAGGAAAAAGTAACTACTGTACAATACACAAAATACAACTACAGTGTGAGTTTTATTTAAATTACTGATTTAAATCTAAAGCATTGCGTTCTGTCTTATTATATAATTTTGCTAAAGTTTCAATGCATTTTTTTTTCTCTCTTTATCTTGATAATTTAACTGCAATATAAGGAATTAAACATAAGGTACTGTATTTATACAAAGTTCTTACAAATTTTATAATAGAGTTTCAAAAATAAGTCATGCACAACTTTTTTTCCGAGGGTTATATTTAACCCTTTTCCACTTATTTAACCCTTAACCCTATTATTTTTTAAGATTTTAAATAAAACACATGATCATCATTGTTGGTGCTGTTCATTTGTTTTCAGCATCCTCTTCCAACTGTTGTTTAAAAATAAAAACTAGCCATGCTGATATTTAAAGTTGCATAATGAGTCAAATCAATGTGTTTCTTTTAAGAAAATTGTATCACAAAACAAATGATTTCTGTGAAATATGGATATAGCGAAGTTTTGACAACTCAACTGCACTGTAAAGCAAGAAAAAAACTGCAAAATATAAGTGCCGGAAAAACGAATGTTGTATCTATCGCTTTGTTTTTATCGTCAATGTCAACAATGTCAAGGTCACACGTCCTTTATTTTTAGCGTGAAACTTGTAAACAGCGTTGAATTTGGGGCAAGCAGAAGTAAGGAATATGTTAGGATCATCTTTTTTGAAGTCATACGACATTTATATCTATGGAATTGAAACCATGGTAAATGCTTCAACTTTTCAGCGCATGCGTGCAATAAAGAGGAAGAAGTAAAGCAATATTTTTGTGATGGGTTATACAAAGATTTTTTTTACTTTTATTTTTCTCCATTAAATTAGATTTTTTAGGTTCTGAAACCTGTAATTTTCTGAAACCTAATATCTTCAAGAACTAAACAAAATTTGCAAGTGTCATGCAAAAATTCTACTGTTGTCAATTTTCCTGTTTGTCCGTCACAGTGTCACTTTAAAGAAGGGGGATATAAAATACATAACCAAAATGAAAACTATAACCAAAAAGGGACTGATTTTTTCCCAAGGAAAAAAATCAACTTGCAAGTTTTTGCAAGTTACCTAATTTTTAACTTGCAATTCGGGAATTCTAACTCGCATTTTGCGATTTGTGTATAGTGAATTTCGAACCCTGCATGACCATCAAATCACAGATTGAGCGCTCTAGTGACTGAGCTACCATGACAGTGAAAGACTTTGAATTCAAACTTCTAAAAGTTTAGGGGCTATATGAATCAACTAATTTGTGACCAGACAATTACTTCTTAAATGAAAATATAAAAGTTATTAATTTTGACAAGAAGATAATTAATTGGTAATAATTCAGAATAATGTGAAACAATCACAGCTATCCACACCTCAACACACACAGAATGGTGTACAGTAATCCAAAAGAATATATAGAATCTTTTACAGAATATAGAATCTTTTACATAAAAGTATTCAAACCGTTCACAGTAGCGCAGTTGGTACAGTGCTTGCTCCATGATCGGGAGGTCATGAGTTTGAATCTCGGCCGTGACTGACTTAAGTCCATAAAAAATGGGTAGCAACTGTTCCTTCGCCATGCGCTCGGCACTTTGAAGTGAAAGTTGCGGGTCCTTCGGATGAGACCTTAAAAACCGAGGCCCTGTGTCACAGCAAGCATTGGCACGATAAAGATCCCTCAATGCTCAATGGCCCCAAGTGCTGAGTAAAGTTCAAAATTTGAAGCCCTTCAGCGGTATATGGTGATGTCTCTATATGAGTGAAAAATTCTCGAATGGGACGTAAAACAACATACAATCAATCAATCATAAAAGTATTCAAAAGCTGCAATGTTAAAACCATGTTTGATTTTGGTTATTTTATGATGCTCCCATACTTGCAATTTTTGTCTATTTCTTAAATAAATATTTTTTTTTTTGTTAAAAACTTCATATAAAAAGCTATATCAAGCTATTTTTGAATTCTACTTATAGCTATTTCAAGATATAGGGTATTCTGAATAACCTTTTACATTCTGACTGCAAACAATTTTATTAAATTTTATCAAAAAGTTTATAAATAGTAATTAATGATTTACCAAAATTCTTGATGATTGTTATTATTTATATAAAGTAATTCAACACCCCTCCCCTGTAGTTGCACTAAAATACAAAGTTCTTAGAACATGTAGAAGCGGACCATGCAGAAAAGCAATTACCAACAAAATAATGATTGCAGAAATTATCTGACTGTAAATTGTTGTCCTGTATATATAATAAATGTCATTTTTTATTTATCTCTGTAATTTTTTTTTCAATTCAAAACAATTATCATAAAAAATGCAATACTTCATCATAATTCTATGAATAATCTACCAAAAAAGATAATGGTCATAAAAAAATGTATGAAAAGAAAGTAAACCAACTCATGTTTACATATCATGATTATCCAGTCACTGCACAATATCCAAATACAGGTAAACTTCGTTATCTCGACATCCACGGGACCATCGGAAAATGTTGAGATATCTGAGGTGTTGAGATATCAGAGTTGAGACTTGACGTCCAAGATTTCATTGCATAGCAAAACAGACAAGCTTATTATATGTACATGACTTTAATATAGACTGTAGCTCAACATATTTCAGAATTCCCTCTATTTTTATTAAAAATCTAAGAAGTTGTTTTAAAAATCTTGTTTATAAAACGTGTTCTTTATCGAAATCTTTCTAAATTCACAAAGTTTCAGCACAAAGTTACAGCATTGAGCTGCATTCGCGTGTAACTTGCCTTTCGTCAGAACAGGATACGAAATGTGCTCTATAAAATACGGACCATATAAAGTCGACATCCGATATACGGTAAAATTTTTTTTAATGCGGATTATTTTTTTCTTATTTCATTCAGGAAGAATGTACATTAAATTTAATTTTTTTTAAGAGATTTGAGTATCTAAACTAACGTAGTGATGTTACAGATGCACGAATTACGTCTGATTCAGTCAATCGTGTCGTTAATTGGATTGTTTCCTGTTGAATATATTTTAACTAAAAAATATCATTTAAATGTTTTTTTTTAATTCCTTAGTTTGAATTTTTCAGTGTGTGTGTGTTTCATTGTAATTTAGTTATCTTTTTCAAATTTAAAAGTTATGTTATGTTTCGATATAAATAACATTCTGTACATTTACGCAGAATCGTATAGATTTAGCAATGATATTACCCAAGCTCAATTAACTTCTCAAAGACGCTGAAGGGGCTTGGGATTCACCTACAAACACAGTCTATAAAATTAATCAAGCAGCATGCAGTCAAAATGTGGGTGTTAAAGGTGTGAAACTTTGACGACGTCGAGATACCCGGAGTCGTCCGTGTGTGACGAGCGACCCTATCTGACAAAGAGTTAGGTTCAGTAGAGCAGAAAATTAAATTTTGCTCTTGGGACTGTGAATATACTTCGAGATAACCCGTGTTGTCGACATTACCGAGGTCGACATATCAGAGTTTTTGTAAATCATTTATATAGTAAATACTGCCGGGACAACGGAAGGATGTCGACATATCCCAGGTTGTCGACATATCCGATGTCGAGATACCAAAGTTTACCTGTATGTATACTTGTACATATATGTAAAACATGCACGTATGTCCATATCTTTATGATAAAAGGATTTACACTTATAGTGTATACCTAGGTGTCTCATTAGCTCTTGGTTTGTAAAATCATTACTTTCATATCCATTCCATTTAAGAGAACAAATGTTATAAAAAAAAAACATCAGCCATAGAAGTACGCAGCACAGTTAAGGCTACAAAAAGGAGGTGTGCGCCTAATGTCTACAGGAAATATTAACTATGACATCATACAAATCTACAAATTCTTTAAAACACCACAAGTTGAAATGTTTTGCTAGATGTATTTTTAACCATGTGAGAGAATTAAACTACATTAAAACTTACTATAACATGCTATTTTGTCATTACTTAAATCCCACATAACATGGTCTAAACAAGTTACTGATTACTATGAACCTGTTAATGTGAAGTCATTTCATAAAGCTAACGTAATTTGTATGCATTGAATCATGATTGAGAAGTAGTTCAAGGAATATTTTCACAATAAAAAATGTTATAATTGTATAAAATATTATATGCAGATATTTAAGATGCCAATTAATAACTTAGATGCAATGTCTTTTTTATGATTTTACTCAAATATTTTTCATGCATTTCCTAAGGACATTCAAAGCTTTTTTCTATGTTTAGCATACGCAGATGGATTAGTTTTGTGGTTATGAAATTAAAAACAAACACAAATTAAAATCCCCAAATCGAAACTTTGAAATGCAATTTACTCTTTTCGCATCAGGATCTTTCTTTGAGTGGTGTACAAATGCCTTTTCTTTGGGTTTCAATGAACTAGACTAGTACTTTAACTTAGCTACAATGTAAAGAGAATTCTCAAATGATGCTGAGAGAAATTCTAGAATTGTGCTTAAACTGTTGGTTTTTTTCCCATTTGGTTTGTGGGTTTAGAAAGATAGGTTTTTCAAATTTTATGGGTTGACACTAAACAAAGAAAAAACTTGGGATAGCCAAGTTAACGGATACTGTTGTGTATTATTTGAGGGCAATGTAGGGTCTTGAATGATAGGTTCTAGTGCAGGGGCATACACTCAAAGGATCAAAGTAAACTTTTACACATAAACACTACAATTATTAAGCTATATGAAGTTTCTATTATACAGTAATGTTTTATTACTGAAAAGAGGAACAATTCACTTTTAGCTTAAGAATTACTAAAGAAGGGAAGTGTGCCAGCAGCCAAAGCTGTTCAGACCAGTAGAATAAAAACACATTTTTTCTATTGCACGTCATACTTACTCAACAGGGACAAACACAGCAAAGACTGGTGATGATTAGATTATGGAAATTACGCAGAGTTGAGTATTACACAGATAGACACCCGAAAACGTCAGGACAAAGACTTGTCGAGTCGTTCTTCACCGTTCATGGTCACCTTCGGTTTACTAACCGGAAAACAATCACGGTATATAAACTACAGTCTAAGGACGAATGGCATTCCGGAAATAAACGTTCAGGACTTCCAATTTATTGCTCACCCTAGATGACTTTTTTGGTTAAAAAAAAAAAAAAAAAAAAAAAAAAAAATTATATATATATATATATATATATATATATATATATATATATATATATATATATATATATATATATATATATATATATATATATATATATATATATATTTTATGCAGTATAAAAGTTACATAAAAATGCATAATTCAGTATTATTTATCTATTTTACTTTGACTTTGACCTGTATTTTCAAGCAACTATAAAAGAATGCTTCGATTCAGTATAATTTACAGATACAGATACTGAAAGAAGATGAACAACAACAACAACAACAACAATAATAATAATAATAATAATAATAGCAACAATGGAAAATTTAAAGGAAGGGATGGCCTCTCGCCATGCATGCACATGATGCATGCCAAGAAATACTGACCATTTCCCACAGCGATGGAGTCAATAAAATTGTTATTGATGCAAATCACCCATATTGACCTAACGCTGGCAAGACAAATAACGGCAGCACATTTGAGGGGATGGATCTTAAGTTTTCGGTTTTCTTACTTTAAGAAAAATGGAACTTCTACCCCCCCCGCCCAGGAAGTAATCCCCTATGCTAAGAAAAAAGTACCTGTTAAAACATTTATCTACTTACAAAGTACATAAACCATAGGCGTCGGAAGCATATTGAAGGGGGGCTAAACAACAACAACAAAAAAACGTAAACATTTTAAATTCCTATATTATGTATATCTGCAAAAAAGGGAGGTTAAGCACCCAGCCCCCCACCCCCACCCCACCCCCCACCCCCACCCCGGGTTCCGACGCCTATGCAAATGTACGTCGTGTAGTAGGAGCAGGTATCAAAATTGTAAAAATAGACTAGAAATTTTTTTTTAAAGTCCTCAAAAAAAAAATTGTGTATGAAACTATAATTGTGGAACTACAATTGACCAAGTTCATTTTCATTGGTCAATTACTGATGAGATACCTTAATATATACGGTGCATTACCTCCACAACAAAAATGTTCATCGTGCCCAATGTTAATTTATACTAGGAAAAAAGTATTTTGAAATTGAAATACTTAAATATTGAAAGGTTTCTAAATTTTTCATGAATAATTAAATTACTATAATTTATGTAATTTCCTTTTTCTTTTAATTTACTTTAAACCGCATATGATATGCATGGGCCACTCCCCCAACCCTATACCCCACCCTCAAAAAGGTTGAAAAAGTGCTAAGGTTTCTAAATTATAAAAATTCTAGCTTTAATTTAAAACCAGTAAAACTTATATACCTCCCTTAAAATTGCAGACATCAATTGTCTTGCGCACTTCTCTCTGGAGAAAAATCACCGATAAACGCTTTTATCGAGTTCGCTCTAAAATTAGAATGCACACCTTTTCTTGGCATGGGACCATTTGAAAACAAGATTAAAGAATATATAGTTATGTTTGAAGAGCAATTCGTTAAGGAATAGTACATTATTGAACAAGAAAAAAAATATAATAAAAGATATTTCCACGTACTGTAAATAAACTTAAGAAAATATCATTCCAAGAACTGTAACTCTTTTTATAGAACAAAGTACGACAACCCTGTTCCCAATACGTAGATCCCTAGCTAGTATCGTTCAACCAGACGTTCGACTGTCTTTTATGCCGCTATGGTTTCTAAATTACAAAAATTATAAAAGGCGTCGATATATCGATAAGTGTCTCTACATAGTCACGAATGATACATTGATAAAATCTTTTCTTTAAATTTTCACATTTGGGTAAACGCTTGTTGCAGTGAAAATACCATTGTATACTCGTATTTTTATAACTGATGATGATTCTTAATCAGATGTATGTTTAATAACCTTTTTTTTCTACTTATGTACATACAACTTTTCAATTAATTAAAAAAAAAAAAAAAAAAAAAAAAAAAAAAAAAAAAAAAAGCTCCGCCTGGGTTCGAGCAAGGTCGTCAAGAATACTCAACGCGGAGAGACAAATGCTTATCCATCTGAGCTATCCTGAACTGTATAGGACATTAAATATCTAGCCATTTGTGTCCCAGATAATGATAAAAATAAATTTATGGTTTTTCTTCTCCCCCTTCTTTAAATATTCCTAAAATTTTAAAATTTCTTCTTTGATTTTTTAAACTGCTTTTTTCAAATCTTTGAAAAGAACGGACTTATATATAAATTGATACAAAAAAAAAGTTTGGATCCGCTCCTTGATACATGTTGAATGGGCTTTTTGTGATTTTGCGACGTAAGCATTTCTTCGATTCAAAGATTTCTCGTGCGTGGCGCCAATTTTTTTTTCCCCTTTTGTTTCCCTGCATGTAAAATACCAGTCTAGATCTGACTGTCAGGGGAGAAGATGGTAGAAGCTGTTAGAAAGGTATGGTCATTATTTGTTACTCATACATACATGTATATATAAAATAAATCTATTCATCGGTATTATGTTAAAATATGAAGAATTTTATATAATTTAATTTTTTTTTAATTATCTCTGTATTACCATATGAAAAAAATTAATTTTGCTAGAACTTTTTTTTTTACAATAAAATTGTTTATGCATGTAACATACTTTAATGTTCATCCATGTTTATTCCTTTAAAAATGTATTAAAAATAAAACACGCGCTAGCCAGATTGTGTGTATATTAAGATAAAAAAAAAATGGCCACGAAATAAAATTATTTTAAACATGAATGAAATCATGAAGATATCCGCTTGCCACTTAGCATTATTTTAGAGTTGGGGTACAAAACAATTTAAACATTTTTTAACTAGATATTTTAAAAAGACAACCCCCCCAAATATTAACTCGAAAATCCTATTTCAGGTGAAAGGGGGTGGGGGGGGGGGTCGTAAGCTATTGAATATATAAATGAGGGACTTATCCATACTTTGGGGAAAAAAATAAGGGGGTAAATACCCTTTCACAACATGAAGTGATTTGGAAGTTGGTTTTGTTATTGCATCGCACGGAAACTCCAATTTTTTGAAATATTAAGAAAAAATCCACTCAATTACGAAGATACCTTTATCCTTTTTATATTAATGTCTTTGCAATTTCTCAAGGCACTATCTACGTAAATGTTCATAAAATGAACAAGGATTTTTTTTTTAACATTAAGATTTCTCCCACACACATTCTTCTCTTTAATCATATATTGTACACATTATTGTATAAGCATCTTCGATATAATTTCGACATTTTGGCAGAAAATATAAATACAAAAGAAAGACACAAGATATCTATTTTAGAGTTACTTCCCTTGGTTTCTATCAAAAAAATAATAAAACAGAGAAAAACTATTTAATTTAAATTATTATATTATAAGCCCCTTTCCGGTGAAACCGGAGGGGACTGTAGGTTTATTCCTCGTCTGTCTGACTCTCTGTCTGTCTGTCCCTCTCTCTGTCTATCATTGTTTGGTAAATGCTTGCAGATATGCGTGTATCTTGATGAGTTTGCATTTTCTTCCGCTTCAGTGATTTTTGACGGAACTACGACCTTTTTAATTTTTAAGTATTTTCGAATTTTTTAAACGCCCGCAGATATTGAGCTAATTTTAAGTATATGAGTTTACCTTAATGTGTTAAAGATAAAGTTTGGATTTTTGTTCCGCTTAAATATTTTTTGATGGAATTATGTCATTTTCAAATTTCAATCGGAACCAGATTACACTTGTCAGTGGGGAACTCGTGTTGCTAATTAAATTCTGTTTACCTTTGCCAAATGAACATTATCATTACTCATTACAGCATAGATTTGGTCATTTATGAAAATAGATAATAAATTTCAGCATAGAAAAAACAATCTTAAATTTTAGGACATCTGGTGCAAGTTATATACTACAATATATTATAACTAACTGCATAATTATAAATTTACACAATTTTCAATTTCGTGAAAAATAAATTTGTGATAAAACTATGTCAAGGATTATTCTTTTTTAAATATATTTTTTTCAATTTTTATCATTATTATTATTAGTAGTAGTAGAAGTAGTAATAGTAAGGTCTTGTCTTTTTAGGGTTAGGGTCACTGTACTGTTTTTCATCATTGTTTTTTCTACAAACATTTGTGCAGCCGATTTCTCCAAAAATAATCATTGGTTTTCAGTGAAACTTTCTGGGATAATTAACATTTGTACGGTCTTTATTAATCACAAACAAAATTTGAAAAATTCAGTTACAGTTCAATGATATGGACAATTTTCTGATTTTAAAATAAAATATTCTCTGCACGTTTTCTAAAAAAAAAAAATCAACCTTTACCTTTTTCAATATTTTTCTTTGAAATTAATAAAAGCTCTTTTCAAAATAGTAAATATATTATTTGTCATAAAATTTATAAATAATAACTCTAGTTACATGTATTTACAATTTTTCACAAACTATGGACCGCGAGTTGATTGTCGCGGTCGTCTGAGAAAATCTTGGATTGAAATAAACATGTACTTAGTACATAGGTCCCACCGCGCGTTAATTGTCGCGGACGTCTGAGAAAAATCTTGGATTGAAATATACTTAGTACATAGGTCCCTGATTATACCCGCGAATTTCTTTATATTTTCCTTAATATGCATCTCTTTAAAGGTCGGAAGACCTCTCGTATCTCGCAATGAGATCACGTATAGTTATTATAATTATTAATACAATGAGTAGTAGTAGTATTAAGAGTAGTAGTAGTATAATTGCTGGTGCGTGCACCTTTCGTTTACCTTAACATACACTTTATAGGTTTTCAGCGCATAGAGAATTCATCACAGGAGATCACTCTTAATTTCTTAAATAATCTAAATAGGGACAGGTTACTTTATTTGCCTTTTTTTTCGCAGGATAACTTTGCTTTGCTAATATCTTTCAAACACTATATTTAGAAAAAGTACACCCCCCTCTTAATACTGTATTGGGAAATTAAATGCAAAAACAATGTAAAATGTGGTAAGTTAGAATGAGTTGCAGGATTGTAAAATAATTTTGAGTCTTTAAAAAAAAAAAAAAAAAAAAAAACTAAAATGTGTTAGTGAAACACTGATGCCCCCGTATGACAACTTATAGTGAAGGTTAAACTTTCTCAAATGCAAATCAATTTAATCAAATATGTTGGTACCCAAATTAAGGTCTTGTCTTGAGGAATATACCTGTGAAATATGAAAGCCTTAGCAGCAACCATTGAATAGATAAGGAAAAAGTTAGTTTTTCAAAAGAAAGTAAAACATCAAGGTCAAGGTCAAAAGGTATAAATTAATGGTGCCCAAGAAAAGGACTTCTCACAAGCAATACATATGTAAAATATGAAAGCCCTTGCACTAATTGTTCAAAAGTAGGTCAAAATCCAAGGTCAAGGTCAATGGGCTATAATTGTTGGTATCTAAAGGAAGGTCTTGTCACTAGGATTACTCATGTGATGTATGAAAGCCCTTGCACTAATTGTTCAAAAGTTATGGCCAAGGTAAAACTTTCCAAATGTAGGTCAAACTCCAAGGTCAAGGTCAAAGGATCAAAATTGTTGATTTTGTCACAAGAAATACACATGTGAAGTATGAAAGCCCTTGCTCCAACCATTCAAAAGTTATGGCCAAGGCTAAAGTTGGTTTAAGTTCACAAAACTGGTTCAAAGGTCAAATATGATGATCTTGTCACAAGGAATACACAAGTGAAATATGAATGTCATAGTTTCATCCAATCAAAAGTTATGGGCAATGTTAAAGTTTTTGCGGACAAACAGATAAACAGACAAACAGACAGACAGACAGGGAAAAAACTTTGTACCCCCAAATCTTAGATTACGAAGGCATTGGAAAAAAAAACAAACAAAAAAAGAGGAGGATTATTGACCAAAATGCTTTCCGAATCTGCCAAATAAATACAGCTAAATTAAAATTGTATATCCAGAAATTAACTACAGCATCAATACTTCAGTACTTTTTTTATTACGCAGCAAAATTGTAACTTGCTTTTTTGCTCATTATTTCTTTTGTTTTTAAAGAATGTTTGTGAATGTACCTATATGTAAAGAATTTTAAGACAATATTACGTCTATAATATCTTTTTTCCAGAATTTAAAAGCCTATATATTAGAGGCACCAGAGCCCAGAGTTATAAACTCTAAATTTTCTGGCTCGGGGAAAACAATGAAGTATTTTAGCCAAGCCATTATTGACGGGGAGGTCAAAACTGTTTCTACATTTAAAAAGGAACAGAGCTTGAAGTTGAAGGAAAGGACCTGTATCAAGATGTTAAAAGCAACAGTCCATCCTATGTATGGCGTTGAACTGAAAAGTGATACCATAGTACGCAATTTTTTTTTTCATATTAGGTCACTACTCTATTTTCATACAAAAAGTACATTCACAAAATTTCTCTATTTAAAAGATGACTGATTCACCACTCTCAATCCAAACATACACACCAATGTTGTTTTGCTTCCAAAAAAGTAATGACTTACAAATAATGTCTCCAACTAATTGGGATTTTAATTATTTTTTTATAGAAGAATCTCTTATATTTTCTATTAGCTGAATTCTAAATCTTATCTATCTATCTATCTATCTATCTAATCAAAGTCAAAGGTCAAGGCCATATATATATATATATATATATATATATATATATATATATATATATATATATATATAAAACCAAACTAGTCATTCAAACCAAAAACCAAGTTGTTTTTGAAACAAATTTAGTCGCCCGCGTGGCGCAGTGGTTAGAACGTCTGCTCTAGAGTCGCAGAGTAAGGAGTTGATCCTTACGTCGTGGGTTAGATTCCCACTGTGGGACGTGGAGACCGGTCCTTTGGATGAGACCGTATAAACCGAGGTCCTGTGTCGCAGTAGGTGCTGGCACGAAAAAGATCCCTCACTGCTCAATGGCTGTAAGTGCCGAGTATAGGACAAAAATTTGCAGCTCTCCACCGGCAAGTGGTGGCTTCTCCATATGAGTGAAAAATTCTCAAGAGGGATGTTAAACAACATACAAACAAACAAACAATAAAACAAATTTAAGGCCATTCCAATTTTTTTCTATGTTTAGCGTCCACCCTTCTTTCAAAAACCTACCTACCTATTCGCAAAAAACACACAAACCAAAAAATAAAACACAAGACTTTATAGTTACAAAAATGACGTCATTCAAAGGATTTGATTTTGCTAATATGGTTAATCTATCTTTACTCATAGAAATATCTATTCTTCAGCAAAATCAAGGTATTAAATGCTTACAATATTCCTAATATGGCATACTGTAGACAAATATTTAGAGAAATTGACAGAATTCATGGATTTCGACCAGAATAATCAATTTCAGAACTCCTAATTTTGTTTATTTTTTCTGATATGGGGTGTCAAAAACCAAGGCGCACGCGGACGCTAAACATAGAAAAAAACTTGGAATGGCATAATAATAATAAAAATGTTGTTGCTGATAATGAATTTAAATATATCAAGCTAAAATAGACAATTTTTTTTTTTGCATGTACATATGTATACGTACTATGTATTTGTGTGTGTAAGGGTGTGTGTTTGAGCGTGTGTGCTTTCTCAGATATGAAAAATATTTTTCAGATCATGGAGACAAGCTTTAAACTTTCTTCCTCGGAAGAGGTCATCAGAGATAATTTTTTTGACCCACCTATTTTGAACATGGCAGAAGCAGCAGCAGCTGATTTACATACAAGGATTTCGATTGGGCCAGTAGAAATTATCCATGTATGTATTGATTTTGCTCAAAAGAAATATTAGAGTCAGATAATTTGCAAATAAACAAAGAGTATTTTATGAAAAAAAATTTAATAAATTGTCTTAATTTCCTTAATTGTTATTCTGAACTTTATACATGTATGATGAAAAAGATTATTACACAATCTCAAAGTAGTGAAGTCTGTTAAAATATAATGCAAAATACATGATATTTCAACATAACTACACTTTTTTTGTAGATTGGGGACTTGTCATCAACAACAGTTACCAGGAGGGAGGTCCAGCTTGGAATGGATGGCAGATCTGCCCTTCTGACCCTTTGGGGAAGAAAGGCAGAAGAGCCATCCATTTCCGCTGGATGCGTTTATGAAGTGCACGCAGTAAAGGCGGCCAATGAGTTTAGGGGCCAAAGAGCCTATAATTCCACTCAGAACACATTTTTTAAGGTAGTTAACTAATATCGATGTCATAGTCAGAAAAACATTGCATATGTCTGAAGTGCTCAAATTACTTTGCATCTGTACAATTTCATAAACTACAAATTATAAAGGTTTGCTTGGTATTTCATAGACATTGTGTCTATCAATTGATTTTAATTTCTCTGCTAGGTTAAAGAATGCATCATCAATCAATCTTTGAAATATTTCACATTTATAACTTTGATTTTCTCAGTAACTGCTCGAGCAATCATTTTGGAACTTTAAAGGAGGTTTAACAATATGATAAATAAGACACTTAAATGGTCATAACTTTTTTAGTTTTCAACAAATCAGGGCAAAATTTTGAATATTAATTAGGATTGTGTTGCCATTTTACTGTGCACTCAAAATTGAATACAAGTACATAATGCATGTCTGCTTGATTCTGATTGGCTAATACTTATGTGGCTGTATCTCTCATCCATATTCCTTCCAATTTCACTCATAAGTATTTACTACGAAGATATGTGAAATATCTAGAAAACACGGACATAAATGTTTTTTTGATAAATTGAAGAGAATGAAAATGAAGAATAGATTTTTAAAACAAAAGAACTGTCTAATTTAATGAAGTTAAGCCTTATAGGGAATGGGGCCCATAGTGGAGTTGGGAAGCGTTTGAGGAACATCTAATGTCTCCCATACAATCAATAGTAGTTTCTTTAACTTCCATTAAAAAACAAGAGGCCCATGGGCCACAATGCTCACCTGAGTAACTTTGGCCTTGCTGTTTTTCACCCGATTTCCCCCTTGTAATACCTATTGTGGCCCCGCCCTACCCCAGGGGTCATGATTTGAACAATTTAGAATCTACACTACCCCAGGATGCTTCCACATAAGTTTCAGCTTTTCTGGCCCAGTGGTTCTTGAGAAGAAGATTTTTCAAGATATTTTCTACATATTTCAATGTAAAACTTGGATTCCCTATTGTGGCCCCGCCCTACCCCTGGGGGTCATGGTTTTTACAATTTAGAATCTACACTACCCCAGGATGCTTCCACATAAGTTTCAGCTTTTCTGGCCCAGTGGTTCTTGAGAACAAGATTTTTAAAGATTTTTTCTACATATTTCAATGTAAAACTTGGATTCCCTATTGTGGCCCCGCCCTACCCCAGGGGTCATGATTTGAACAATTTAGAATCTACACTACCCAAGGATGCTTCCACATAAGTTTCAGCTTTTCTGGCCCAGTGGTTCTTGAGAAGAAGATTTTTAAAGATATTTTCTACATATTTCAATGTAAAACTTGGATTCCCTATTGTGGCCCCACCCTACCCCTGGGGGTCATGATTTTTACAATTTAGAATCTACACTACCCCAGGATGCTTCCACATAAGTTTCAGCTTTTCTGGCCCAGTGGTTCTTGAGAAGAAGATTTTTTAATGACCCCACCCTATTTTTGTCTTTTCTTGATTATCTCCCCTTGGAAGGGGGCTTGGCCCTTTATTTTAACAATTTAAACTCCCCTTCACCCAAGGATGCTTTGTACCAAGTTTGGTTAAAATTGGCCCAGTGGTTCTTGAGAAGAAGTTGAAAATGTGAAAAGTTTACAGACGGACGGACGGACAGACAGACGGACGGACGGACGGACGACGGACAACTGGTGATCAGAAAAGCTCACTTGAGCTTTCAGCTCAGGTGAGCTAAAAACATCAAACATAAATGATATCTGAAATAAATGTAAATCAGTATCTGTCTATCTGACATTGAAGTATTAATTTGAAAAATTGCAGGAAATACAGGACTTGGAAGCAGTTGATGAAGAATTTAATGGAACGGTTGACTCCGTGTCTTTTGAAAGGTATATATATATTAGTAATAGGGAAATAAACTATAGAAGCTATATTGTTTTATTGATTGATTAATAAATAAATAAAACTAAGTATCTTTTTTTAAATTTTTTAATTAGAATTTACTTAATTATCATTTTCAATTTATAAATTATTTTATAATTTACATAAATATTGAGGGTATTTTTTTCTTATTTCTTTTATTTATTAAAGAGGCTTTTGTTCAAGTAAATTTAATAGAGATATATAGAGTTTGATTAATTTTATTATCTTTTTTTTTGTTTGTTTGTTTGTTATCTCTACCGGTACATTTCATTAAAATTATTTTAAATACGTTTTTATAGCAATCTTCTTGAGGTTGGTGATGATGTCGTCTCTGTGACGAATTCACAGATGGCGTACATTTTTCCAGATAAACTTTTCAAAGAGGGGGTAAAGGTTCGTGGACTTAAAAGAAAATCGGAAGTAATGGAAATGTAAGCAATTTTGAATCAGTAATATATTAAGTTAATCATTTAATTGATTAAAAAATGCAAATTTTTAAGTTATAGTTTCTTGAATTTTTATCTAACTTAAAGGTTACTTTGTATAAATAAATAGTTTTATTTATTACTTTAATTTCATTTCATTCAATTAGACTTTTTTTTTCTTTTTCAGAAAACTTGAAGAAAACAAAAAATGCAAATAAAATGATCAAAAAAAGTGTGCTTGTTTGGTTTTTCATATATTGTTTTGTAGTTTGGAGTAATATTTTATTTTCAACAACTTTAATTGATTTTTGCATGGCCTTAATAACCGGGAAGGGGAAAGACACAACAGTTTTACTAATATATACAATAGAAAAAAGGCTACTTTATGCTTCTACCCCCTCAATAATAACATATGATGACTATTTTTATTGCTTCACACAATATTTTGCTAGTTAGAGCCCCCCTAGTTAGAATAATCTAACTGTGTCTCGGGACAAGCCCTCACCACAGTTAGAATACGTCCCATATACTTGCAATGTAGCAAATCGGAGTGGATTCACTCCGAAATGATTTTGAAGGATACAAGAGAAGTTGCACTGAAAATAACTACCAAATTAATCATAACAAACCTTTTTGAGATGGTACATGTCTTTTAACCTAAAAAATAATCCATATAAATACGAAAATTCAACTCATTTTCTCAACGTTTTTTCCTCACTTCAAATTTAATGCCATGTTGACATTCGGAACTCTCTTGATTGTTCATAGAAAATACTCAGAGTACGAGTTATCGCCCGTGTTTATTTCGCAACATTGCCAATACACGGAACGAATTCTATCGTTAAACCGGGTCCGTAGGACAATATCATTTTAACGATAGAACGTTCTATCTAGTGCCCCCCCCCCCTCCCTTTCTCTCCAAACTTCACATGTGCCTGAAATAAATTGAACTAGCTTGAAAAGTCTTAATATTGACATTAAACATTATACCTTCTTTTCACTAAATCATAAATCCATTTCATAGGCTACTTGTGGAAAGGACTTTTCTTCTAACATCTTACCCTTTTTTGTAATGAATTCTTATTTTTTTTAATTACTCCTAAATTTATGTTTTAGTTCAAAAATCATATATTTTGAAAGAGAGAAGGGCGTTACGAATTTTATTAGAATTTGCATCTCCCTCGATCATAATTTTCATGTGACTTATCAGGAACATGCGGATGTAGTGGCAAGAGAAAATAAATAAGAAAAATTATATAAAGAAAAAAATATCATAAAAAATCATTATGGAGTTCCGTTGTAGAAGTAGGGCCCTGGAGCCCGTTTTACAAAAGAACTTACGACTAAGACCAAAAACTTAAGTTGATTTTAAAATTTTGCAAAATTAATGATTTTTTTTAAATTGCTAGCGTTAAAGTATCTTTCTACATACTTTTTAGAAAAAAGATTAAAACAATTTTCTATTTAAAATATATAAAGTAAAATTAAGTTATAAGCAGAATTAAATTTTGCTCTTGCTCTAGTCGTAAGTTCTTTTGTAAAACGGGCCACTGTCCTCAAGCACCCGTGATCCGTTTAGATCTGAGAGTTATGCGTTACGATTAAATAAAGTAAACACATGGAATTTTATCACCTAAGCCCAACTGAAAACATGGTAAACACTCACCAGTAAAATGTATAGGAACTTACGAAAGATGGAAATTATGCCATCTTCGATGTCTGCTCCCTAATCGATTAACATATTGCGCACACCGAGTCCGATCCTAAAAAACAGTATTGCATGATCCTCTTAATTTTAATTTAGCCCTATCATTCTTTGATATAATAAGCGACATGTCAGTAATAAGTGCATGATTATTATTTATTAGTATTTTTCTCAAGCTCATGGATGCTGTATTTTATTGCTAAGTATGTAATAAACATAGTAAAATCTATCTATCTATCTATCTAATCTATCTTATCTATCTATCTATCTATCTAATCAAAGTCAAAGGTCAAGGACATTACATTAAAAAAAATATCAATATCAATCTTTCAAGCAATTTGCGAAGGTCAAGGCCATTACATTTAAAAAATATCCACCTTTCAAGCAATTTGTGGTTTCTTTTCCATCGAATTTAATTGTAAACATTAAAAATTTTAAACAATATATTGAAATTCAAAGAAGGTGGAAAGACCTCTAATTGTTCTGTGAACAATTAGTCTACTAGTTATTATTATTATTCTTTTTCTTCCCGGACTTTTGAAACCACAAGACTTATCGAAAAACTTTATTGTTCATGATACTGGATATTAAAAGTTATTCCGAAAAACGACCCAACATGTTTGACCTATGACCTCTTACAAAGTTATTGCCCCTTTCGCAAGAATAGCTTGTTATCGCTACTCCTTCGAAACCGTAAATCGTAGAGATACAGAACCTTCACCAATGTCTTTGACTACTTGAGAGGACTTTTCAATCTATTCATTGCGAAATGATTTGTCGACCCCTTCAATGAGTTATTGCCCCTGAAAGTTTTTGAAGTTTACAAATAATGAAAATTTTTCAAAACGATAAGTCGTAGAGACATGGAACCAACTGCATTAGATTCTTTGACCTCAGACCTTGAAATTTTTGTAAAGGTCAAAGGTCAAGGTCATTCAAAATTTGAGAAATTAAGCTCTTTTTATATCTCTTTTGTCTTTCATTATATACTAAATCTCTTTGCATCTTTAATATGTACTCTTCAAACTATTTCAAAGATTTCATACTTGTCCCCTAAGATTTACCCTTTTAAAAGTTATTGCCCCTTTCATTGAAAACCTTGTTATCGCTACTACTCCGAAACCGTAAACCGCAGAGACACGAAACCTTCACTAATGTCTTTAGGGCCTTTAGACACAACTTCAATCTATTCAGTGCGAAAGGATCCGATGACCCCTTATATGAGTTATTGCCCTTTAACATCTTTGCTCTTACTATTCAACCTTATAACTTTGAAACTAAAAGTCGTAGAAGCATGGGGTCAAGTGCAATGTGACCCTTGACTTATGAACTTAAATAATTGTTCAAGGTCAAAGGTCAAGGTCATTTAATTTTTTTTTTTTAATTTCATTTTTTCCATCTCTCAAGCCATTTCTTGTTTCTTTTGTATAAAAATAAACAATAGAGAGTTAAATATGAAAAATATATGAAATTTAAAGAAGGTGGAAAGACCTCTAATTGTTCGAGAACAATTAGTCTACTAGTTATTATTATTATTATTATTATTATTTTTCCGCTACGGCCTTTTGAACCGAAAGACTTATCGAAAAACTTTATAGTTCATGATACTTGACATCAAAAGTTATTTCGAAAAACTACCCAACGAGTATGACCTATGACCCCTTTCGGAGTTCTTGCCCCTTGTACGAAAAACCTTGTTATCGCTACTCCTTCGAAACCGTAAACCGTAGAGGTACGAAACCTTTACCAATGTCTTGGACTACTTGAGAGGACTCTTCAATCTTTTCATTGCGAAAGTATTCGTCGACCCCTTTTATGAGTTATTGCCCCTGAAAGTCTTTGATGTTTACGAATAATTAAAAATTTTCAAAATGATAAGTCGTAGAGACATGGGACCAACTGTATATGATTCATTGACCTTTGACCTTAAAATATAAGCAAAGGTCAAAGGTCAAGGTCATTCAAAAATTGAGAAATTAAGCTCTTTTTACAGCTCTTTTGTCTTTCAACATATACAGTATATCTTTGCATCTTTTATATGTACTTTTAAAACTATTTCAAAGATTTCAATCTTGTCCCCTAAGCTTAACCCTTTTAAAAGTTATTGCCCCTTGTGCGAAAAACCTTGTTATCGCTACTCCTCCGAAACCGTAAACCGCAGAGACACGAAACCTTCACTAATGTACTCAGGGACTTTAGACACAACTTCAATCTATTCAGTGCAAAAGTATCCGGTGACCCCTTATATGAGTTATCGCCCTTTAACGTCTTTGCGCTTATTAGTAAACCTTATAACTTTAAAACTAAAAGTCGTAGAAGCATGGGGTTAATTGCAATGTGACCCTTGACCTTTGACCTTGAATATGTGTTCAAGGTCAAAGGTCAAGGTCATTTCAAAATTTTTAAAATTTTCATTTTTTCCATCTCTCAAGCCATTTCTGGTTTCTTTCCTATAAAAATAAACAGTAGAGAGTTAAATGTGAAGAATATAGGAAATTTAAAGAAGGTGGAAAGACCTCTAATTGTTCGAGAACAATTAGTCTACTAGTTTATTCAGTAATGCTCTCGATTTCAGGAAAGCAGCAGCACTTTTCAAGTTAAGGAATGTTTCCGTTATGCATATTTAAAAAATGGTCAAGATCTATTAAGTGTATGCCCTTGCGAAAAGGCAAATTATTGAGGCACCTCGGCGTGAAACATGCACACCCAGTACACAAAAACACGGTAGAATTAATTCAATACATTCTCTCGATAGTTTTTAAATAATGGCACTAAACAAAGGTTTCAGATTTGTATTAATGGTCTACCTAAGATTTGCAAATAATATTCTGCTTAATAATAAAATGCGTTTTCCACTGTGGTTAAATTAATTGGTCCGCCTCTCACTGCACATGAAATGCGTCAAATTTTACTATGATGACGTCATGTCGACAAGTGGATTGTGATCAGTGACTTGTTTATATCTTGCTGTGTGGGATTTAACTAGCGACAAAAATGAATGCAGTGGTAAGTTTTGATGTAGTTTATCACTCTCATGCAGCTTAAAACCTCAAATTATTTCATTTTCTGTTGTTGTGAGGAATTGCTATATTTGTGTGATGTCACAGTAGACATTTCCCGTATAAATTAAGCCCCGCCCCCTTTATGCAGCCTTAACAGAGCTGCGCAATAAAATTGCATTAGGACTAGAAAATGTAATAAGGCACAAGACAAACCTTTTGTTTTGCTTAAATTCTTCAATTGTAAAAGGTAGATTATATATCTTACCTAACAACACTTGATATGGACTATGCCTCACATGTACATGTATCCATTACTGTCTAATTTTACAGATATATGAGACAGGTTCCCACACAAAGACAGCTGTCTGGACTAAATCTGGTAGTCAGTGGAATACCTGGATTCAGTCCTGTGTGGATTTGTCAGACTATGTGGATAAATCAGTCCAGATTTCCTTTATAGCTGTCAGGGGTTCAGGACCACTGGGAGATATTGCTATAGATAATGTGGAGATGTTAGAACAATGTGCAACTACATGTAATATGTGTGATAGTGCTTTTTTAATATAATGATATCGTTATTGGCAAAAGTCAAACTGAAAATATTACTTGTAATAGAATGTGTTACATGATTCTAAACTGCACCTATTCCTTTAGATTTTTTTTTTTGGATTTGAATATGTGGTTAAAATATAGTCTGCATTAATTAAGATATATTATTTAATTTTATATAATTTAATTTTATATATTATTCAATTTAAGTTCCATCAAATGATATTTCTGATGTACTAGAAGTAGAAAATCTAAAATTTCAAAGGGTTTTTAAGAGAAAGCATATTAAGTGTAAAATTTCAGTCTTGATTTTGCACATTCTTTCCCAACATTAATTTTGACTCTTAATGTTAAGTTTCAGATTCAATCAGTTGTGATTTTGAGAGTCAGTGTGATTACAAACCTGTTATTTCCCTCGTCGAATGCAATCCCTCCTCCTTAATTTGGAGAAGATCTCAGCCAGCATTGGATGGTAGTTTCCCATGGGCAGACCACACCTTGCAGTCTGCATATGGTAAAAATTAATATAGGTTGTGAACTTGAGCTCAGATGCAGCAGGGTTTAATTATAATAACTGATTTATTAAAATGTCAGAAAATGTCCATAAAAAAAGGTATTTGGAGTGTTGATTGCAATCACTTTAACCATTCATTGTACAGTGTATATTGATTTCAATAAGATTTTGATTCATTTAAATGAATATAAATGACTACAATATCAAATAATTTTATTTATATGTGAGAATACCATCTGTTGAGTGTTTAATCAATTGCTGTTTTGGACCTTGTGGTAATAAGTAAAACTTAACTGATATATGATTTTGCATTTCAAAAAAAAAAACAAAAAAAAACAACATATGATTGTATGTAACAGCTTCATCTTGAATGGACCTTTTTACATGTATTTTGTAGGACACTACTGGGCTGTTGGACATTATTCATCTCGGATGTCTGTCCAGGAAGGTGATATGACCATGTTGGTCTCCCCTGTGTTTTCGCTTAGAGAGACAGACATCATTAATTTCCATTTTGCAAAAGGAGATGAGTCAAAACTTAAAGTTGGCTATATTTCAGCTTCAGGTATGACTATAGAAGGAATAAGGTTTAATAGTATACCAGGTGACTCTCTGAATATCTCAAAATTTGCTGGACCATGGTAAAACTTTAAGACATCAAGAGATTGATTTTCCAGAGTCCAGTAATCTACTAGTTTTTGAAATTTATCTAATCCAAAATTGTTGATTCTCATTCATAACATTGCTTATAAATTGCACTCATGTTCTCTAACAATGATCTCTCTTGAAATATCAGATCTAGAGATCATATGACAATTTTATTCATAGGAAAACAACAAAAGTGGCAGTTTTATACACTGCATGTATAAAAGCTAGCACCAGAAAAGAAAATATGTCATAATTATTTTCCAAATATTTAGCAACAGAATTCATGTATTTTCATCACATCCTCATGATGTTAGCCAAACTTAAGATGATCAGAGGTATAGATATGAAAACTACATTATTATTAGTTTGTTTTTGTTTTTTTTTTTTTGTTTTGTTTTTTTTAAATTTGCCCAAATTTTATTTTCTTGCACTTTTATTGTCATTTAGCAAATTCTAAATGTGGCACAGTCAACATACATACTTTATATGTCTCTGAAAATACAATGATGTATTGGAATGGGGAATTCAGTCATTTGCTATTATAATTGAGTGAAATTTATGCAAGGCAAAAATAACCCTGGATGAATTACACATGAAAAATTGTTAAAGAGCTACAATTTTTACAAAGATTGGTTATTGCTACATGTATCTTCCATGTATGTTATTTTTACCCATGAAATCACCCATTAGGTTTATTTGGCATATGGGTGTTGCCATTATGACCACTGTGACTCCGACCTTTGAATTCAGAAGAGATGTAACTTTTTAAAAACATTTCTACAATTATACTTGAACTTCTTTGGCCCAGACATGATATCTCAAAGTTAAATTTGGTTGTGTTCCAGATGACAAGATTTGACCATATAGCAGTTTTTAAATTAGCAGTTATTTTTGCTATGCTTCATTTTTGTAAATTTGAGAGTGTTTTTAAAATTTTTCAGAACTGTCTCCAAATTCACGATTTCCCAATGTAACAGAGTTTTCAGATTCTTACACTGGAGTCAAAACATTATGGTCATCTGTAAACACCATTCCAATATGGACTCCAGTGTGTTTAATGCCAGGACAGAACCTCAGTGACATCGTGTTGGTGTTTGTTTTTGAATGTGGTTCCTTCAGATCTGGCTGTTTTGCTGCTGTTGATGATGTTAGTGTGAACACAACTAATAAATGCACAGGTATAAAAACAGGAACTTGATAACATTGGTTTTAAAATTTCAGTGTTTCAAGCTTTCATTTAATAATCGGATGTTAATAATAGTTTTCAAAACTGCAAACAAAATCTTGTGTGAATGTAAACTTGCTTTTGTTAGGCAGCATGCTTCCAAAGAACATTCAGATATATAAGGGGTTCTTACATTTTTTTGCCCTTAGCTGGATTCACAGAGAGTGGTTGTTCCTTTGACGTGCCCGGTCATTGCCAAGAAACCTTCAGTTCTGTGGGCTCCTCTAACTTGTTTGGCCCAGAATTTATGTGGTATCACCGAAGGATAATAGGAACTCCTTATTCCTCACCCTCTTCAGCATCAGTTCCAGGTATTTTAATATCATTATATCAATTAAACTTTGGGCAAGGTAATCATTTTTCATCTTGTTGACACAATGTTGAGTGTGTAAATTTTTATGCTAAGTAAGTCTATGAGTAATTTTTTTTTATACATGTAAATTGGAAAAAGTGGCACTAGCAAATAGCATATCTAGGGGAAATTTTTATGATGATGAGTTGGTGAAAGTAAGATAATTACAAGGGTATTTGTATATGGCTTGGTTCACATTTTATTATTTTGAATGATGCCTTGAATGATTATATATAAATGAACATAAAGTTTTCAGCAACTTGATAGGGTCTGCATTTTAGGTCAGAGTGAATAGGAAAGATTCTCCAATGGGTTTAGAGTCCTAGTTGAGGCTAAGTTGTTCATACTGTATGTTGAGAAATATCTGAAGAAACTTTAATTTAATGTGAACCTGCATCTTTCTGTCTTTTTCATAGGCATGCCCAGTACATACCCATTTGGAGGTTTCATGTACACTAGTTCAGGGCATGGAAAATATAGAGACACAGCTACAATGAGTCTTCCATCATTCATGGCTGCCAAGGATTCCTCGATAAGTTTTAAGATGTACATGTATGGCCATGCCAATTTACATGTCACAGCTGATATAAGTTCTGGAGCCCAGGTGAACTTTGTTACCTACCGTAGTGCTGTATCCGGATGGTTTGATGTGTGTCTTGATCTTTACGAGGGAGAAGTGAGTCAAGTGTCGTTCACTACAGCCAGAAGCTCAGATCCATTCAGTCTCGTTGCTGTTGATGAAATCACTTACAATGATACATCATGCCCTAGTTAGTATTAGCAGTAATATCAGGGTTTATTGTCAGTGCAACATATTTCAAACATATACTGTATAAGCAAAAATTTTAGTGAAGATTTAGTTTTTGCATTTTTAGCAAGGGTGTTGAGATCGCTAAAATTAAATACGCTAACAATTCATTCCAATTTTGAGATTATTTTTCTTTACACCATAAAATCACTAAAATAACTTCTTGCTGAGATTAAATGCTGATTTTTAAGGACAAATCGCTAAACTTGTAGTGTATATTACATTGTTTAAATATACATATTTGCTTATACATGCTTAATAGTGAAAAAAAATCAGATATCTTTGTCTTAGTTCTTTCCCATTTTAATTGCATTTCATTCATTTAAAATTGATTTCATGTATGCAAGATAATCTTTTTTCTATCACAATAGAGGCATCAGTCAACTGCACATTTGATGAGGATTTTTGTGGATACATAAAAAATTCAGACTGGACTCTGCAAAAACGGTCCAATTCCTCTAATGGTAAGATACTTGTAAAATAGCAAGAATGTGTTGTCTATTCATTTGATTTAATTCTTTTTTAGGTCACATGAATTACTAATGTGACCTATTGCTGTCTCTTTTTTTCCCTTGATATGCGTATTGCATTAGTAGGATTGGTACAGACCATGAAAAGTGCTTGAATTTTGACCCAGTATATGAAAATGTTTAGATAGTGCATCATAACCCCCAAGGGTAGGTGGTTCCACAAGGGGCAATTAAAGTTTATACTTAATAGATAAACGTAAGAAACTAGAAATATGTCCATAGGACATGAATGCCCCGCCAAGGGTATATTAGTAATGCAACATTTTAACACAAATTGAGAAAAGTGAGGTCAAGGTCAAAGGAAAGGTCAAGGTCAAAAAATATTGCTGCAGTTGAATAGCTTACATCAGTATGTATCAGCATATGACGTTTGATTCAGAAACTAATTTAAGAAAAGTGAGGTCAAGATCAAAGGAAAGGTCAAGATCAAAAAATGTTGATGTAGTTGAAAAGGTTACATCAGTATGTATTAGCATATGAAGTTTGATGAAAATATTATGAATGGTTTCTTTAAAACTGAGCTAAACACTAATTTAAGAAAAGTGAGGTCAAGGTCAAAGGAAAGGTCAAGGTCAAAAAATATTGATGCAGTTGAATAGCTCTCATCAGTATGTATCAGCATATGAAGTTTGACACTAATTTAAGAAAAGTGAGGTCAAGGTCAAAGGAAAGGTCAAGGTCAAAAAATGTTGATGCAGTTGAAAAGGTTACATCAGTATGTATTAGCATATGAAGTTTGATGAAAATATTATGAATGGTTTCTTTAAAACTGAGCTAAACACTAATTTAAGAAAAGTGAGGTCAAGGTCAAAGGAAAAGTCAAGGTCAAAAAATATTGATGCAGTTGAATAGCTCTCATCAGTATGTATCAGCATATGAAGTTTGACACTAATTTAAGAAAAGTGAGGTCAAGGTCAAAGGAAAGGTCAAGGTCAAAAAATGTTGATGCAGTTGAATAGCTCTCATCAGTATGTATCAGCATATGAAGTTTGATAACACTATCTTGAATGGTATCTTTAAAACTGAGCTAAAAACTTATTTAAGAAAAGTGAGGTCAAGGTCAAAGGAAAGGTCAAGGTAAAAAATATTGATGCAGTTGAATAGCTCTCATCAGTATGTATCAGCATATGAAGTTTGTTAAAAATATCTTGAATGGTTTCATTAAAACAGAGCTAAACATTAATTTAAGAGGTCAAGGTCAAAATAAAGGTCAAGGTAAAAAAAATGTTGATGCAATTGAATAGCTTACATCAGTATGTATCAACATATGAAGTTTGATTACACTATCTTGAATGGTATCTTTAAAACTGAGCTAAACACTAATTTAAGAAAAGTGAGGTCAAGGTCAAAGGAAAGGTCAAGGTCAAAAAATGTTGATGCAGTTGCATAGCCCTCATCAATATCTATCAGCATATGAAGTTTGATAAAAATATCTTGGATAGTTTCTTTGAAACTGAGCTTTGAACAGAGCTAAACGCAAAGTGTGACGGAAGGACGGAAGACGGACATGACAAACACTATATGCCCCGGCCATATTCATGGCGGGGCATAAAAATCTTTTTTCCCAAGAAAAGCAAAGCATAAACCATCAAATTTATAGGGAAGAGTCCACAGGTATTGTATATTCAAATTTATTCAATTCATAACCCTCCTGGCATAGGGTGGGGCCACAATGGGCGATCAAAGTTTTAAATAGGAATATAGAGGACTTTTTTTGATGAGTGGTCATATCTATAGGGAAGCATCATCAGGTAGTATAGATTCAAGTGTATTCAAATCTTGACTCCAAGGGGTAGGTTAGGCGTACAGTTGGGCAATCTGTTTTACATAGGAATATATAAGAAAAAGAATCCACTGATGAAGAACAAGAATGGCCATAGTTACTCAGGTGAGCTTTGTGGCCCATGGGCCTCTAATGAAATTCTGTTTCCCAGCTGGGTGAGGGAAGTTGATCATATCTTGTAAATGGCCAAATGCTTTTTTATGACTTAAAATTGTAGAACCAGACCCACTTACCACAACATACGAAATGGGCAGGCACAACAATAGGACTCTTGAGCTTATCTTTTTTAATTTTTTTCAAATTTGAAGTTGATAAGCAGCTCTTTTTGTGATTGTTTTCTTAATGTTTACACATAGTTATATATATTTATATTTATATTATATATTTTATACCCCTGCTTTGAAGGAGCTCCAAAGGAGAGGGGTATACTGTTTTACCCCTGTGTGTCTGTGTGTCCATAACAAATTTTTCATTACAGTTTTTTCTCAGCAACTACTCATCACAGATGCTTGAAATTTTAGCACACACTTTTTTGAGGCATGCCCTATGGTGGAATTCTTTTTTGTGTGAATCCAATGTCAACTTACTGTTTATCTGTGTGTCTGTCTGTACCATACATAAGAAATTTTCGTCACATTTTTCTCAGCAACTACTCATTGCAGATGCTTGAAATTTTAGAAAATTATGTAGGGGTATGCCATATGTTGGGATTCATTTTTATATATTAATCTGATGTCACCTTCCTGTTTATCTGTGTGTCTGTCTGTACCATACATAACAAATTTTTGTCGCATTTTTCTCAGTTATTATTCATTGCAGATGTTTGAAATTTTAGCACACTTTTTGTTGAGATATGCAATAAATTGGGATTCACTTTTGTATGAATCTGATGTCAACTTCCTGTTCATCCCTGTGTCCATAACCGAACTTGTGTACATTCAAATTAGATTGTATATTCACTTCAAAGCGGGGGTATTCCTAGTGAGCATTGGCTCACAGACTTCTTGTTTTATCTAGGTGGGTTCCATGCTGAGGCTAAGAGATTGGGATACTCTGGATATTTTACATCACTTGTGTCTCCTCTTGTCACTGGAGTGTCCGACCGTTCATGTGTCCAGCTGGAATATATGTTGGGCAATGAATTTTCAAATAATCTCACTGTGACGTAAGGCAACAGTTATTTACATGTATATGCAAAATGAAATGTGGATATAAGATGTGTTAGCCATTTCTACTGTTAATGAATAGAAAATAAATGTGTGTGTTAAAGGTAAGGGAGGGGTGTATTTTGCCTTCGTACCAGTGTAAAACATTATTACCCATTGAGATAATTATTAAAGTTAAACTGATTGGTCAAGAGCAAATCTTACAGAGAGAGACAATATTTGATATACTCACAGGCTAACAATTGTTTCTCTTTAGAAAACAAGAAAATGATGCAAGAAAAATACTAAAATCTAATAGTGATGTTAATGTTGCTAATTAATATATTTTCAATGGCATCAAAGCCAAATTCAGTTAATATGTTTGATTTAATTTAAATTCTTCAGGACAATAAATTTTAATGGACTTTTTATGGGATACATCAAAAATTACTTTACTTACTCATGTAACATCTAGAACAGCAAAACTATAAGTTTATGTGTTTAGAAGTATGTAAAGTTCAATAAAAATAACTAGTCAAATATTAATCATTTATTAATGGCATACTAAAGTCTTATTTTAATATACATGTACTGTGTAAATGATTTGTAAAATAGATAATACACTTTCCAGAATGATTCATACCATGTGAGTTTGTTGCTAAGTTGCTGATGTCCATTACATATGGTAATATGACAGCTAGCTGTCATATAAATATACATTGTATGTTATACAAATGTTGTAGATTTATGGATGCAGAAATGGGGAGAAATGAATCGTGGAATGCAGATATTTCCAACAGTGGACAGTGGAAGTGGCTGAATTTGTACTCAAATTTTAAGTCGTACTATATTGTTGTGATGGCAAGAATTGGATACTACAGCATAATCAGGATAGACAACTTAAAAGTTACCCCTGGAGATTGCCCTCAGATAGGTATATAGTAGCAATTCTAAGAAAGGGGGGGGGGGTTAAAGAGTTATTCATATCGGTACAAAATTTTTGAAATTTCTGACATTTTGTAGTTTTCATTTCCAACATTTTACTGCCATGTACATTAGTTGCAGCTTGATTTCTGCGATGCAATAGGTTCATCAGTCTCGAGATCTGAGCGAAAGAAATATTCTTTGCCATTTTTAGCTCACCTGAGCCGAAGGCTCAAGTGAGCTTTTCTGATCACATTTTGTCCGTCGTCCGTCCGTCCGTCTGTCTGTCTGTCTGTCCGTCCGTCTGTAAACTTTTCACATTTTTGACTTCTTCTCAAGAACCACTGGGCCAATTTTGACCAAACTTGGTACAAAGCATCCTTGGGTGAAGGGGAATTTAAATTGTTAAAATGAAGGGCCAAGTCCCCTCACAAGGGGAGATAATCAAGAGAAGACAAAAATAGGGTGGGGTCATTAAAAAATCTTCTTCTCAAGAACCACTGGGCCAGAAAAGCTGAAACTTATATGAAAGCATCCTGGGGTAGTGTAGATTATAAATTGTTCAAATCATGACCCCCGGGGGTAGGGCGGGGCCATAATAGGGAATCCAAGTTTTACATTGAAATACATAAGAAAAATCTTTACAAATCTTCTTCTCAAGAACCACTGGGCCAGAAAAACTGAAACTTATATGGAAGCATCCTGGGGTAGTGTAGATTATAAATTGTTCAAATTATGACCCCCGGGGTAGGGCGGGGCCATAATAGGGAATCCAAGTTTTACATTGAAATACATAAGAAAAATCTTTACAAATCTTCTTCTCAAGAACCACTGGGCCAGAAAAGCTGAAACTTATATGGAAGCATCCTGGAGTAGTGTAGATTATAAATTATTCAAATCATGACCCCCAGGGGTAGGGCGGGGCCACATTAGGGAATCCAAGTTTTACATTGAAATATATAAGAAAAATCTTAAAAAATCTTCTTTTCAAGAACCACTGGACCAATAAAGCTGAAACTTATTTGGAAGCATCCTGAGGTAGTGTAGATTCCAAATTGTTCAAATCATGACCCCTGGGGGTAGGGCGGGGCCACAATAGGTATATTAAAAGGGTGGAAATCTGGTAAAGAACAGCATGGCCAAAGTTACTCAGGTGAGCGATGTGGCCCATGGGCCTCTTGTTAAGTGCCTGTTTTTCAGATTATGAGGTCGAATTTTCTCTAGCCAAGCACAACGTAGTAACCCTTGGACTTCCGGTCCAAGGAATTCCTGAATTGTAAAAATGTGAATGTTGGAAATGAAAACAAAAAATATCGGAAATGCAATTCCAAATTTTGGAAATGAAATGCAGCTTACAAAGATTTGTTCAGAACTATGTTCTGTTCATAACGGATGCCTGTCAGGTTCCTGACATGTTTTACAGAGTGTTCCAGTGATCAGTTGGTGTGTGGCAGTGGAGACCAGTGTTACTTAGCTAGTGGGATTTGTGATGGACGCCCTGATTGCTGGGATCAAACTGATGAGATAGGATGTGGTAAGAGAGAAGCTGTTGTGTAATGTAATGGAAGAAATATTCAGTTATGTATGTATTTAAAGCTAAAAATGATTCATAAAAGGAATCTGTCTGCCATATTTCTCAACTTATCACATTACCCAGAACCCCAATACTGTAAAATCACATATTTTTGTGGGGTCAAATTTTCGAGGAAAAAATATATTGGTTTGTGGAGATTTGATTTTGTGGTTGGAAAATGTTTAGTAGGAATGAAATATATGGAGATAACAAACAGTATTCAAGCTCAAAAGTCCATTAAACAATACAAAATAGGAGCAGAGCAAACACGGACCTCTAAACATCAGAGGTGGGATCAGGTGCCATGGAGGAGTGAGCATCCCCTGCCGACTGGTCACACCCGCCGTGTGCTCCTTGTCATGATCGGTAAATAACGGAAAAATCCATCGACAATTCAGTGTGTAAATAATGGCCTAACAATTAGTATGAAAAATGTCAGTCAGCATTTCACTCAATGTTAAATTGTATTTGCTAACAAGGTCATTGTATCAACCATAGGACTTACGAAATGATGACTTTAAACGAGACAGCTGATATTCTTGTTTCATCAACTTATTTGTCAATAATTTACCTCATTTTAGAAATTGTACATATGTAGAGCATGCTCTTGTGTATCGAATCAACTGAGAGATATATACCCCCTATGCAGGTGATGAAGGTATATTGCTGCATAAGTAAGGAAAGTTGACGATTGAAAAGTTAAAGTCATCACGTTTATCATAAAGCTTGGTTATTAGATTACCATTAACGTCTTTTTCAAGTAAAATATCCAAATATGAAACAGATGTGTCAGACTCTGTGGTATCTTTTATCTCAAGCTCACCAGGATATATCGTATCGACATAAGAATGGAAACAGCCATTGTTAATTGACAATACATCGTCGATATATCTAATTGTCGAGTTAAAGGCCACAGCAAGCGTTTTCTTCTTTTCACGTACAAGATTTTGGACAAATTCTGCTTCATATGAATACAAAAAAAGGTCTGCTAATAAAGGGGTGCAATTGGTACCCATGGGAATTCCAATAGATTGTTGGAAGACCTGGTCTCCAAAAACCACATAAATGTTGTCAATCAGAAACTCAAGCATCTTTTTAATGTCAACTTCAGAGTACTTGTGTGTACAATCAGAATGTGTTTTAACAAAATAATTTTGCAAATGACCAATGACAAGGTAAGTATATTTACGAGTTCCATTTTTATTGAAAAAGTAGCTGTCAGTTATATCAAAAAGCCTGGAACTTTAATTTATCGTGGGGAATGGTTGTGTATAAAGTAGAAAAATCGTAAGTTTTGAAGCTATTGATTTTGGTAAAATCTTGTGATTTTTTATTTTCCAAAAGTTCCTGGAATTTTTAAGTATCCACATCTGATTTGTAACAAGTAATCTTTTTCCTAAGTGTGACTTCATGATGCCATTCCAATACAAAATTTATTCAAAATTTTACATTCCTGAACTCTCTGGCCTTGTTTTAATGACCTTTGTTAAGGTTCATGACATATCAACTCTCATGCCAAGTGTTATTTTCTAATGTAACAATGTTAAAGAGAATCACCAAACCATGACCAAGTGAATGGATGAATCAGATCCAACCATCTGATTAGTAGTAATGCATATGAAATTTTACATTTTGTGGTGGTTATAACTTCGTAGGTCTCTCCATACCTCAAAAACAACGAAAATTATACCCCCGCGAAAATTACTGATTTCACAGTATAAGCCATTCACTTGGTCATGGTTCAGTGATTCTCTTTAACATTGTTACATTAGAAAATAACACTTGGCATGAAAGTTGATATGTCATGAACCTTAACAAAGGTCATTAAAACAAGGCCAGAGAGTTCAGAAATGTAAAATTTTGAATAAATTTTGTATTGGAATGGCATCATGAAGTCACACTTAGGAAAAAAGATTACTTGTGACCAAGAGTTCTGTTTTGATAGTTTGTATAAGGTCATGGTGATGACTCAGAAGTTAATTATTCTTTGGACCTTATATTGTTATTTGTAGAACTGTTTATGGTCATACTTTCATACTTAACACAAAAATTGTTTATGAAGAAAGATGTTAGAACCGTGAACAAATTGAGTCATGTATGTTTTAAATTCTCAACAGGAAGCAACAGTGTAGACTGTGACTTTAACAAAGTATACCTCTGTGGATACCATGGTCAGAACATCAGACAAGATTATAAAGTGGATCACACTAGAGAACTGAATCCAACAAACAATGCCACGGGAGGTCAGTAGATTAAATGTATCGTTATATTTAGCTCGCCTGAGCCAGTCTCTGACTTTAAAAAGAAGTCTGATCTACATTTATCTTGGGTGTGTATGTATAAGGTTTAGATGGAAGGGAAATAATGAAGTAAAACAAATAGGGAGAAGTCATTCCAAATTCCTTTTTTCAAAAATTGCTAAGTCACAAAAGAAACTTGCATGTGTGGGGAAAACTTCTTAATTAGTATAGAATAAAATGTGTTCAAATCATGGCACTGGGGGATTGGGTTGGGCTACAAAAGGGATCAGTTTCTATGAAAATCTATAGGAAAAAACTATAATTATCTTCTCAAGAAACAACTGTCCGTAGTTACATAAAGATACAAGCATCTCCATGTAGTGTTAATATACAAATGCCTTAAAACACTGTAGATTCAAGTTTCTTCAAATCAGGGCCCCAAGCTAAAGGATAAGGCCTTAAAAAGGAACAAAGTTATAATAATAAGTTGAAGAAAATATTTTAAATTTCTGATGAACAGCAGAAGGATGAGAAGTAGCAATAACAAAATGCAAGAACACTCATTTGGATTCAAGTACAGTAAAACCTGTCTAAGTCGGACACCAATGGTTCCAAAGAAATTGGCTGGATTAGACAACATTCCGGATTAGACAACATTTTAAACAAATGAATTTACTGAAAAGGACTTAAAGTTTACATCATATTAGGCAAGATTTTAGATCAGACAACATCCGGATTAGACAAGTTTCATTGTATTTAAATTATCATTTGCTTTGGATGCTGCATTTTCTAAATAAGTGAATAGTTTGTAATAAGTTTTTGGAGCAGTTTCATTCTCAAGTAACTGTAAGCCCTACCATGACCAGCTTTTAAGGGTGATCCATTAAGTGATGCACACAAGAGTTGCTTTGGATGAATTGAAGCAGGTTTATTCACAAGCAACTTCAGTGTATATAAGTCCTATGGTGACCAACCTTGCATTGAAGATGCATCTAAGGACAAATGCTACAGACTTGCTTCGGATGCTGGATCTGTCCTACATTTTTCAGGAGATTGAACAGGTGAAAGTTTAAGGGCTGGTCCATTCCCAAGTTAATATAACCACATGATGACTTGATAATGCCTGTTACTTGAGATGCATACTAAGATACATGATTCTTTTTATCACTTTTGATTTCGATGAATGGTGTTGCCATGGTTACTAAAAATAGAAATTTCTGTAAAATACTTTCAAAATGCTACTCCTCCTATAGTTTTGGTCTGATTTCAATATAACTTGGCACACAAGTAGACTACACTAAGATACAAAATTCTATTGGTTTTTGATTTCAATGAACCAACACAAAACAAAAAACAATAATATACTTTTCACAGAAATCTATCTAAAATAAAAGGATTTCGTGTCAATTACACCTTCTTAATTTGTTAAATGTGTTGAAATTGTGGGGTTGGATATATGTTTGAAAATGAATATACAACTGCACTCAGATTTTTTTGTTCATTGGTATGAAACCTGAGATAAGAGGCCACCTGTCTTAAGTGGCAGGTTTGTCATTCTCCCACAAGTGGCCTCTTAAAACTGGTGCAACTGCACTTCATTGTACTACGGTGTCAATTTTTACCCAAATCATTAATAAATTTATGAACTTATTTTTTGGTAATTTTCAGCGGCTGTCTCTATTGTTTACTACTCGTTTATGATTGGATTGTTGAAGGCACCAGTTATCAATGTAACGACAGACTCCTGTCTGACCTTCTACACAAGAGCCACTAACTACAGATCATACGTGTCTCTTCTGCGAGTTATTAGGAACGACACTGACACTCTGACATCACTGGCTGAATTCGACACATCCGTCCGAAATAAGTGGCTCAGTAGAAGCGTAAACATCTTTAGCGGAGAGCTAACACTCATGTTTGAGTTCTCTCCCCTTCACATTACTCAAACAAGTGCCTCAGATGGAATGTATATTGATGATGTTCAACTCACAGAAGGATATTGTGAAAAACAAGGTACAGAATGATGACTGTTAACAGAAAAAATTGAAAGATTCTTGTTAAATGTGTTTATTGAATTTCAAAAAATATATATATATATATATTTGAAAGAATCTCTCCAGTGTCATAAAGTCAAACTTTATTAAATTATGTAATTAGGGAAAAAAAAACTAGTACAAATAGTTGCAGTATTTACTGTTTAAATAGACATTTAATTTCAATTTTATTTTGGAAATCCACGACTGTCAGGGATAGCCTTTGAGGTTATTGTGTCAAAAAGTTTGGTCTTCTATTCTAATAAATTTATTACTTATAATTGATATTTCATTTAAAAATAATTCTGCAGAATTGTTTAGCCTGATGTGTTTATATAAGCATGAAAATTTAATAAAATTGATGTAACTGACATTAGAACAAGTTTCAACCCTGCACAAAATCTAGGATAACTTAAAAAAAAGAGGCAGGATTTTGATACAGTTTAGGACAACTGTTGATTTTATGTGTGTATATAAACTGACAAAAGTCTACTGTGGAGTAGAGGATACATTACTTGTATATATATTTTTAAATTTTAGTATGTAAATCCACGGAGATCTACTGCAGTGTTGAGGATGTGTGTTTATCCTCCATTGTTAGATGTAATGAACAGAATGACTGCATAAATGGGGAGGACGAACGTGGCTGTGGTACTTTTATTTATTCCATTTTATTTTTTTAGTATTGTATATACTGTACAAGTTTTACTGATATTGTATGATATTGCATACAAGGATTTTTTTCTGTTATCATATTTTCAATTTAACATTTGATTAATAGATTTGTTACAATGGTGAATTCCAAATTTCCAATAAATAATAAATTTCTCAATGCACCAAATGGCAAAAAAAGTCTAGAAATCTTTCATTTGAAGATCGAATTAAATGAAATGTAGTAATATAGAAATGTAGGTGTAGTTTTTATGTATATAAGAGTTTGCAGCTGTGATATTTTTTTTTTATTTCAGTATTTAGCATTACATGTGACTTTAATGATGAAGATTTGTGTGGATATTATGGTAACTGGACCAGAACCAATAGACTAGAGGGCCTTAATTCCACCAACAATACTGAAACAGGTAAATAATTAGCAAATATAATTTATACATGTTATGATTTTTTTTAAAGCCTTACTTAAAAAGAAAAATATGGATTGCAGGTTAATTGTAAAGCAAAATCAGGTTTAAAGATTCACAATACCTGTCATTTTACCTGTCATTTAGTCCATTTGTATATCAATCTGCCATCTCAATATCCCAAACTGCCTTAGCTGTTGTAAGCAATGTATAATCTTCACACAAGGGTTAATGAGGATGATACAACCAATGGGGTTGACCTTGGACTTGAACTTTGACAAAAATAAATAAATGAATAGTTTTTCCCGGTATATCTCTCAAGGATGGCCAATTCTGGTTGTCTTTTTTTCATCACACATAGGCTTATTTTTTTTAATACCACAATTATGTAGATTCTTGATCTTTGAATTGAAGTACATGTAGTACATCTGTTTAAGATGAACCAGTTCATTCAAATATATATGCCTACTGAAATTTTTACCATCAGAAATTTTCACCAGAGTTGACCTTAACTTTATTTGACTTGATCCTCCTTGAGAGTGGTAAAATAAAACATGCTTTCGTCTTTTGCCAATGACTTGCTAATGTTTGATTATCTCAATTCCACTGGTAGGTAGAATGGGATGAGAGGATTTGGATTACCCTTGACCTTTAACCTTGTAATTGGTATATTTCTCAAATTTATCTGTGTTATTTGTACCATTGTCTCCTAACTTCACACTGAGCTGTACAGAGATAAAGTGACAGAGTAAATATACATAGCTAACAAAATTGACCTTAACCTTTGACTTTGAGCTTGACTTAGCATGACATCTTTGACTTCATATAGGTAAAATAACTTAGGAGATCAGGCTGCATGTAGCAATAGCAGGGTTCAACTTTGCCCTGACATTTATTATACCCTCCACTTGAAAAACATGAGTGTACAGTGATGGGGGTGTCCATCCTTCCATACTTTCTTTTGTATGTCCACTTGGGGGTACCAATCTCTAATCTGCAACTTCTTCCATACCAATAGAATTTAACGTTACATAATGAGTCAAAATCATGTGTTTCTTTTAAGGTAATTGTATCATAAAAAAAAAGATTTATGTGAAATATGTCTAAAGCGAATTTTGACAACTGAACTGCACTTTACAGCAAGAAAAGAACTGCAAAATGTAAGTGACGGAAAAACAAAGGTTGTATCTACCGCTTTGTTGTTTTCGTCAATGTCAACAATGTCAAGGTCACACGACTTTTATTTTTAGCGTGAAACTTGTAAACAACATTGAATTGGAGCAAACAAAAGTAAGGAATAAGTTCTGATCATCTTTATTGAAGATTGTATCAAAATCCTTGGTCATCCGACATTTATATCTATGGAATTGACACCATGGTAAATTCTTCAACTTTTCTGCGCATGCGTACAATAAAGAGAAGAAGTGAAGCAATATTTTTGTGATGGGGCAAACTAAAATTTTTTTTACTTTTATTTTTCTCCAAAAAAGTAGATTTTTTAGGTTCTGAAACCTGTAATTTTCTGAAACCAAGTATCTTCAAGAATTGAACAAAATTTGCATGTGTCATCCAAAAATTCTACTTTTGTCAGTTTTCCCCTTTTTCCGTCACAGTGTCACTTCAAAGAGACTTCCACAGTTTATTACATAGTGCCATTGTGACCTTTCGATTGGATAAATATTTGTGGTTTACCATAGCAAAACATGGGACACTGCCATTCTTTCTATAATATTGGGGATACCCATCTCTCATCATTCACAACTCATATCACTGAATAAAATTTAATGAGACTTTCACAGAATCTTTATTACATAGTGCCATTGTGCACCATTTTGATCAGACAGGTATTTAGGGTTTCCAACAGCAAAACATGGACTGTGCCATTATACTTATATGGAGGCAGAGGTATCATTTTGTGAGCTCAGTTCTCACAGTACCTCTGGTTAAGCATGCAATTTATAATTGATCAAGCTATTAAATATGATGCAATCTTGCCCTTTCATAAAGAGCAGTAGCTTGATTTAATAGAAATTGAATAATTGTTTAAAAAAAAAGATTTTTGACTTTAAAAATTGAAACTTGATTGGTTTTGAATCAAATTATTCCAATTAAAGTATAACATGTCTGTTGATTCCTCCTCTCCCTTTGCCCCCTTTCCATTACCCCATTACACCCCCAACCATCCCCCATCTGCTTAGTCCAATCCAAATTCAGTAATTTTTTGCACAGACATCTCATTTGATAATGCCATTACCATAGAGTGATAATATCAAATTAAATGTTTGAATATATTGTATTTTTGTAGATCAGTTCCTTGTTGCTGGAAGTGATCATTATTTATACAACAGAACCTTGAGGTCACCAAGACATTTGTTCTATGGAACATCATGTTTGTCATTGGACGTGGCAAAAGTACATCTCCATCCGTACTCGGCATCATTCCTGTTAATCAGCTCAAGCTACTCATCGGAAACTCTTCTGGAAATCGATGACTTCAATTTGTTAAACAGCTCATGGCAACGTTATGAAGTGACGGTGTATAATTATTATTCTGGAGCTTACTTAAATTTCTCTGCAACGACATTCCAAGCTTATATTGCTATAGATAATGTAAAATTAACGACTGGAATGTGTTCATCTGGTACGTATTTTATCACAGAAGTAACACAGTTTATAATAGTTACTATATTTACATGTACTATACACATCAGAACTTTTTCTTTGATAATGTAAAAGTTTTGTAATGTTAATATATCCTGTAAATCTATTTGTGAACAAAAAAGGTGCAAAATGAGTTGTTTAGCTTTCCTCCATCATACATGAGCTGAAGAGTAAGTTGCGAAAGAACATTTCAAATGGTTGCACTTCTCATAACAATAACAAATTAATTAGCTTATAACTGCTAATTTTTGTAAGTATTGCTTTTTTATGTTGATGTTATTTATTTGACATCATGTTTTCTTCAGATCAAACAACAACAAGCTACCCTTTTACGGGATTTCCCCAGACCACATCGCCTTGGTACTGGACACCATCACCTACAACCCAGATTCCTACTGTAACAGATTCCCAAAGTTGTTACATACAAAGATACTATTACGTAGAACCAACATCACCTCCCACGTATTCTTTTATTCGTAATTCAAATGTAGAGTGTGAGGAATATTGCTTGAATGTAACTGGTTGTTATATTGCAGTGTTCTACTCGTATAATAGTACATGTATGATTTACCACTACTTCCCTGCTTTCCAAATATCATCACTGAATGTAACAGTTGGCCTTAAAAACTGCTCAAGTAAGTGTGGTGTTAAATGATTCTGTTCAATCAAAAAATGTATTATATTTCATATTTTCAATTTTTGATCTTATGTATGAAATAATTTTTTTTTTAAGTGAATGGAATTTTATCCACAACAACATCTAGATATTGGACATCAACAATGCAGCCTCCTCGACTAAATATGAGCTGCTTTATGTCAAAGTATTACAGTTTTGAACTGGCAGCCACCCCAAATAATACATATGAAAATTCTTCCGAAGACGATTGTGAGAAAATCTGTAGGAATGAGAACTGGTCCTGTGTTATTGCGGTGCACTTCTATCAAAATGATACGTGTATGCTGTACAAATACTTGCCAGAATTTGAAGCGTTAGTGCCCTCATCATCAAATGCAACAGTAATGTACTTCAGTTGCTCATGTACGTATATCTGAATCTGTCTTCTTCGCATAAAAAACATTGCTGCTACTTTGCATGTTCATCAGATTCTTTACTTGAAAATCATTTAAAATCTTGCAGTCAATGAGACAACAAAACATCAAACAACTTCATACCCATGGGGAACTCCAACCCCTGCACCTAATCAAACAACTATATACCCATGGTGGACACAAAGCCCAGCACCTAATCAAACAACTTCATACCCATGGTGGACAACACCTGCACTTAATCAAACATACCCATGGAGACCAACACCTTCACCTAATGGAACAACTGTTTACCCATGGTGGACACAAAGCCCAGCACCTAATCAAACAACTTCATACCCATGGTGGACAACACCTGCACTTAATCAAACAACCACATACCCATGGAGACCAACACCTTCACCTAATGGAACAACTGTTTACCCATGGTGGACACAAAGCCCAGCACCTAATCAAACAACTTCATACCCATGGTGGACACCAACACCTTCACCTAATCAAACGATAAACTACCAAACAACTATATATCCAACAATAGGTAATGTTAAAAATGTTGGAAGTGGTGCAAGGTATCACAGCTTACTTGATGTGATGATCTATAGTGTCTACAGTTGAACTTTCATATCTCAGTCATATCTCAGATATCATGGATATGTCAAAGTTAGTTGGAAGTCCAAACTACTATTTCTTTATATATTTTAACTTCATTATCTCAAATTTTGGGATGTCTCCAATTTTTAGCTCACCTGAGCTGAAAGCTCAAGTGAGCTTTTCTGATCACATTTTGTCTGTAGTCCATCTAGCTGTCCGTCTGTCTGTCTGTAAACTTTTCACATTTTCGACTTCTTCTCCAGACCCACCGGGCCAATTTCAACCAAACTTGCCACAATGCATCCTTGGGTGAAGGGGATTCAAGTTTATTCAAATGAAGGGCCACACCCTCTTCCAAGGGGAGATAATTAAGAATTGGCGAAAATTTGATGTCATCTTTTAAAAATCTTCTCAAAAACTATTGGGCCAGAAAAGTTGAAACTTATGTGAAACCTTCATTGCATAGTGTAGATTCAAATTCAAAAGATCAACAAAGCCAAGATTAGTCATATTGATATGGAATCAACCTCAGGTACATGTAGTGTAGATTCAAGTTTGTTCAAATCATGACCCCCGGGAGTAGGGTGGGGCCACAATGGGGGATCAAAGTTTTTCATAGAAATATTAAAAAAAATCTTTAAAAATCTTCTTCTCAAGAACAACAAAGCCACAATTAGTCATACTGATATGGAATCAACCTTAGGTAGTGTAGATTCAAGTTTTTTCAAATCATGAGGGTAGGGTAGGCCACAATGGGGGATCAAAGTTTTACATAGGAATGTATAGGAAAAATTTCTAAAAATCTTTTCAAGAACAGGAAAGCCATGATTAATTATATTGATATGGAAACATCCCCAGGTATTGTAGATTCAAGTTTGTTCAAGGCATCCTCCAGTAGTAGGGTTGGGCTATAATGGGGGATGAAAGTTATACAAAAGAACATTTATAGGAAACATCTTTAAAAATCTTCTTCTCAAGAACAACAAAGCCATGATTAGTCACATTGATATGGAAGCATCCTCAGGAAGTGTAGATTCAAGTTTGTTCAAATCATGACACCCCCCCCCCCCCCGGGTAGGGTGGCAGACATTTTTAAAATTCCTTTTTCAAGAACAGCAAACCCATGATTACCGGTAGTTATATGAATATAGATGCATCCTCAAAAAGTTAAGATTCAATTTTATTCAAAACATGGCACCTGGGGGTAGGGTATGCCTAGAACAGGCGATCAAAGATTTACATATGAATACATATATATAGGAGAAGAAATCTGCTGACGAAGAACAGCAGGGCCATATTGACGCAGGTGAGCATTGTGGCCCATGGGCCTCTTGTTTTTTCTTTCCATCAAATTTGAGATAAATGTAGGTTTGACAGTATATTAAAGAATAAATGTTACTTTCTTGCTCCAAAGTTCATTTATTTTAACAAGATGTTAAAAAATCCAAATTTCTTGATTGGCTGATAAATCGCTAACTTGCAAAGTCTGCCATAAAGACATACCCTTGCAATGTAAATATCAAATGTTTCTTTGAAAGGGGATGGGGGTGGGATTTGAACCTAGGTGCTAAAAGACTTGTTCTATTGATAGCTTTTTAAGCAATTGACTAAATTGAGCTATCTATTCCCTTACAGTAAACAGTGCTAAACCTTGTATAAGATGAACAAGAAGACAATTATTTTGTTGGGATTATTTATATATTAGCTCATCTGATTCACATTTGGCTCACATGATTCACATTTGGCATAGAAGTTCAAATGAAGAGTTACACCTCTTGAAAGGGGAGCTAATCAAGTAAAGGCAAAAATAGAATGGGTGTCTTAAAATTTTCTGAAGAACAACTGAATCAGAAAAGATGAAAGTTATGTGAATGCCTCCTGGCATAGTGTAGATTAAAATTTGCTCAAATCATGGTCCTGAGGGTTGGGTCACAATAGGAGATAAGTTTTGAATGTATAAAGGTAAAAATCTTTAAAAATGCTCTCAGAAACAGAAGGGGTACATACGTTTTATATGCAAGCATCCTCAGGTAGTGTAGATTCAGATTTGCTCAAATCATTGTCTCCGGGGGTTAGGGTAGGACAACAATGGGGGATAAATTCATACATATAGGAGACAGTTTTTAAAAATCCTCTTCTCAAGAAAAGCATTGTCATGATTTGTTTTTATAAACATGTAATATAGATTCAAGGTATTTAAATCATAACCCTGGAAAGGGTCACAAGAGGAGATCTTTAAAAATCTACCTCTGAAGAAATACTTGGTCAGAAAGGAAACATGTGAAAGATTTCTATGTAGTATACATTTTAAATTATTCGAATGACACCCCCTCCACCCCCTCCCCCAATGTTCATATTTGACACAAAGATTATAGCCTGTGAATGCATCGTGATCTTGACCCAATGTCATTTGGGCAAGTTCAAGGTCACTGGCCAAAAATATGAAATTTATTTCTGGTCCATAATAAGTAAGTTACTAGATTTAACAAAGAAAAATTTGTCAAAATGCGTAGAGAGTGGGGGGGAGAGAGATTGAATGAAAATAAATTTAGCATTGTAAAGTAGTTTACATGTAATGTTGTCAATTCCATGTTTGAGAATTATGAAGATCGTTTATTCTTTGAATAATTTTTTAACAGATGAATCTAATTTAATATATTGTGATTTTGAATCATCATCCTGGACCTACGATTCACGCTGCGGCCTCTCTCAGTCCACCAGTGATCGGTTTGATTGGACCCGTAGGATGGGATCCACATCAAGTACTTCTACAGGTCCATCAAGTGCTGCTGAAGGGTCCTATTATCTTTATATTGAGACATCATCACCCAGGATAAACCAAGACAATGCTGTTTTATACTCAAAGTATATAGATACAGGTATGTATAAAACTACTGGTCAGGCAAACATCCAAAACTCTGATGTTTTCCTGTAAGATTTAAAAACCATATAAACTCACCTATAAGTCAGATTTTTAGGAGTTAAATTTTTGGTCCAAAACTCTATGTCAGACTTATAAGGGAGTACTCGAAAATTGGGTATTTTTCTGAAAGAGGAAATATGATTTTGTGTCAACTCAAAGGATAATCATTTATGAAGGTCAGAACTTAATCTAATGCAAGAATATTAGATCTAAGGTTGCCATACATGTATGCATAAAACACTTTACAGATTCTAACAATCTTATATAATCTTGTATACCGTATGATGGGAATTTTCTGCGATTTTCAAACTTTTAATGAAAGGACAAATCTGCAAAAATTACAATCGCAAAATACTTCAATATTAATTGAGATTTTTAAATAATTTAATTCTGATTGTAATGCGCCATTTGATTGGATAAAAAATTTACCTTATATCGTATAAATTGGGTTGCCTTCGTCACAATGACTTGCGTCAAAAACGTATCGATCCGCCTGACGTTACATTTAAATTTTGTACAATTTAAAGTCATTTTCTTAAGGGCAACCATCTCTCTTATTACACTAAATGAATGAAAATTAAATTATAAGGAATGAAATTAATGGCTACCTAATTTATACAGTATAAAGTGGGTTGGAACAGTTTACGCTTTTTTATAAACCGCTTCTTGGTTTATAAAGCGTAAACTGCCCCAACCCACTTTATACTGTATAAATTGGGTAGCTATTAAATTCATTCCTTAAATGCAAGTCTGATAAATGGTACATATGTTAGTCCACCTGGTTTAATATTATTTCATAACTTCTTACTGCATATTTTAAAATGAAAGAATTATGCTTACAGATGTATGTCATAAAAAGGATTTGAAAATAATATATGAAGACAAACTACAAGATAGTAGTGCTTAGTATCAGTTCTCTTGCACCTTTGATCAATATATCTTGAAATGAATTTATAAAACGTAAACATGGCAGTGTTCTGCCAAATCCTTAGAATTTGGTGATCATATCTGGTAAATAAATTTTTGCAGTATAATGCAACCGCAGAAATTGAAAACACAGAAATTAATTTGCTACCTTTCAAGGGTCAAATTACAAAAATTTCCAACCGCAGAATATACCTATTATAGGTATTGGTTCAAAATGTTAATAAAAATCATATATCTATGTCATACCCCAAAACATACTTTGAATCACAGGTAACAAGCTAATTCACAGAATTTGTATCCCCTGCTTAGGGAAAAAAGAAGACCATGTGCATTGGGGAGGGGGTCGGACCCTTCTGGCTGGATTTGCAGAATTATTAAATGTATACATGTATATTGAAGCAGATAAAAAATGTCAATATGGATATAAAGATTTGATTGTTATTCTTTGATATGTGTGTCACTGTATAGAAGATTCTTTTTATATACTAGAATATTTATCACACTGTAATAATGATTTTATGAGAAGTTTATACACGCCAGACATCATAACTTTTTCATTTCATACGTTGAATACTATTATTTAGTAAATCAAAAAAAAAAAACATCGTGACCGTCCGGGATTTAAACCAGGACCTCTCACTTGCTAAGTTAGAATTATACCCCTAGAACAATGAGGCACTTGATTGTACATCAAATTAAATGCAAACATTAGGTCACATATAATGTTTATATTCACGTTCCATATTGTCAAAATTTTACACAATACATGGTGCCTAATTTAGCCTTTACTAAATTAATATAAAGTCCGCCGACAACCTGTATTATATGCAATAACTCTCCATATGCCCCTGTGCTAAAAGTGCCAAGCAACTTTTAAAAAAAATAACGGGGCGGGACACTTTGAGAGGGGAGAGAGAGGCCACAGGGAGTTATGGTATGAATTATTGCAAAAGCACAAAAGCTTCTTGAGATATTGCCCGGAAACTAAAGTGTTACACACAGACAGACAACCTTGAACTTTGACCTTTTGACCTCAAAATCAATAGGGGTCTTCTTAACCCACAAGGAGTTGTTATTTAAAATTTCATTGCAAAGGCTCAAAGGCTTCTCAAGATATCGTGCAGAAACGAAAGTGTTAAGCAGACATAATTTATGAATTTATGGCCTTGACCTTTGACCTTTTGACCTCAAAATCAATAGGGTTCTTTTTTAGGCCATAGGGAGTTGCTTTGTAAAATTTCATTGCCAAAGCTCAAAGGGTTCTCGAGATATTGCGCGGAAACGAAAGTGTTACAGACAGAAATACAGATGGACAGATGGATGGATGAACAGACAGACTGAAATTAATATTGAATAATAATAGTAAAGCAATATGAGCTGCATTTTTGAGAATTTTATTTTGCTGTTAAAATGTATTTATTATGATAAATTTGTATGTAATTTAAAACTTTTTTGATCAATTGGACAGAAATAAAGTATCAAATTGTTTCAGAATAAAGGATTCTGTACAATCAATTATATAGTATTATATAAGAAATCAATATTGTACAGGACGACAATAATGTAATTTTGCTTCAATCAAAGCTATCACCAATATGAACAACAGAAGTCTATATACGTTCTTTTTTTTTTGTCATTGAAACAGTTAATTACAATTTTGCAACAAAAATTTCTGACATCAAAGTTGCAGCTCATATTGCTTTAATACTAAAATTAATATCCCCCACTTTCAGTGAAAGGGGGGAGGGGGGTACAATAAAATATTAATCTAAAAAAAACTTAAGACTTACATATTGGTCGAGTCAATGGCTGAGTCAATGGCAAATAATGTGAAAAAATATACTGAAACGCAAAAGAAACGCAACAAGCAGTAATCTACAAATATTTGAATTTTTTATTTAATGATTTTCAAAAATGAATACAGTAAGGTTAAACTCGATTTAAAAACATTGGAGATTTGATAAAAGTGTTAAATGATTATCTTTTAACTTTAGAAAATAACTCTTGACTGTTAAAACAACTCCCATCCAGGCCATTCAATAACAGCGTGCAAGACTGCCATGCACAACAATTGCAGCTTGATTTCTACGATGCAATAGGTTCATCAATCTCGAAATCTGAGCGAAAGAAATATTCTTTGTCATTTTTAAATGCCTGTTTTTAAGATGACGAGGTCGAATTTCCTCTAGCCTAGCACAGTGTAGTACCCTTGGACTTCCGGTCCAAGGACTGTCATTCATGCTAATGATATGTAAGAGCCTCTTGAGGCGTGATGTATTGCATATTTGCATCTGCAACTCTCCATCACCTTTCTTTTGAGATTTTCCAGCTAGAGCATTGGAAATGCGTACTTAAGTCATTTTCAGGAAGCCTTGGCATAGCTTACGGAAAAGAAAGGATAATTTATTTTTCGGAATATTGCTGCATTACTAATGATGAACAGATGCAAACCATTAAACCCCCATATTATTGCCAAATGTTTTGTTAAACATGCAATTTTTGATTTCTATTAAGCTGACTCAAACTTAACTTCCGGTAATGGTATGAAAATCATTCAACCGTTAAATTACCGATATTTACAAAGTTGAAGATATCCTTACTTTTTAGATACAAAATTATATCCTATATATAATATTTCCCCCTAAAATAGGTTGTTGCGTTTCTTTTGCGTTTCAGTATATAACTGACTAGTAAGCAAGCAGACTTATAGGCAAGTATATACTGTAATGCAAATTAATAAAGCAAGTAAATTAAAGAAAAAGTACCTTTTTTTCATTTCTAGGTGATGGAGCATGTCTTTACTTTCAATATCACATGTATGGTGCTACAATAAACACACTAAACATCAACGTTTCCACTAATGGCTTTGACAATCAGGGAATTTGGTGGCGGTATGGCAACCAAGGAAATATGTGGCACCAAGCTGCCGTGAACTTGCCCAGAAGCTCTTCATTAAAGGTTTGTTGTATACTGAATTCTCAGAGAAGCTCAAGAGTATTCTGAGAAACTTAAGCTGGAAATATTTCAATTGCTTGTAAGTTGCACAAAAACCAATTGCAACAAAGTCAGATATTAAGGCTGATACAGAAGTGTCATAATTTCGTGTAAAAAATTTTGTTAGTTTTTTTTTTTTACTCACCTGAGCTGAAAGCTCAAGTGAGATTTTCTGATCACCTGTTGTCCATAGTCCATCCGTCTTTTTGTCCATCCATCCGTTTGTAAGCTTTTCACATTTTCAACTTCTTCTCTAGAACCACTGGGCCAATTTTAACCAAAGTTAGTACAAAGCATCTTTGGGCAAAGGGGAGTTAAAATTATTAAAATGAAGGGCCAAGCCCCCATAAAAGGGGAGAAAATCAAGTAAAGACAAAATTAGGGTGGGGTCATAAAAAAATCTTCTTCTCAAGAACCACTGGGCCAGAATAGCTGAAACTTATGTGAAAGCATTCTGGGGTAGTGTAGATTCTAAATTGTTCAAATCATGACCTCAGGGGGTTGGATGGGGCCACAATATGGAATAAAAGTTTTACATTGAAATATATAGGAAAATTCTTTAAAAATCTTCTTCTCAAGAACCACTTTGCCAGAAAAGCTGAAACTTATGTTGAAGCATCCTGGGATAGTGTAGATTCTAAATTGTTCCTTGGGTAGTGTAGATTCTAAATTGTTCAAATCCTGACCCCAGGGTAGGGTAGAGCCACAATAGGGAATCCCAAGTTTTATATTGAAATTCAATGGAAAAATATTTAAAAATATCTTCTTCTCAAGAACCCCTGAGCCAGAAAAGCTGAAACTTATTTGGAAGCTTCCTGAGGTAGTATAGATTCTATATTGTTCAAATCATGACCCCAGGGGATAGGGTGGGGCCACAGTAAATATTACAAGAGGGAAAATCTGGTGAAGAACAGCAGGACCAAAGTTACTCAGGTGAGCATTGTGGCCCATGGGCCTTTTGTTTTCCAACTCATGTAGTTGGCATCATTCCAAAACAGAGTGGGGGATACATATGTAAGTTAAGGCTAGGTATAGGCGTTTCTATGCAAATGAGCTGATAAAAAAGCGTAAGAGGTATATTTATTATTCAGAGAAAGTGTTGATTTATTTTCTTATGCATACTTAGTACCAATGATATGTTATAGCCAGTACACACTATGACGTAATATTATGATGTCACTGGTCTTACCTACTGGAGGTAATAAAACACATCAACAAAACAGTTTCGGCGCAAGGGATTACCCTATTTCTACATTAAAAATGTATAATGCTAAGAAGAATATTCTATAGATTAATAAAACTGCTGCACAAATCCTAGGCATTTTCTCATTTGATCAGAATTTGAGGAAACTTATACCGGACTGTACATTTTTACCCTTTTTCAACTTAAAACTTTACAAATAGAAATTATACAGCTGAGCTGTTGATATTTGTGCAGCAATACCAGCAAACTTTGGAATATTTTGCTTCTAAATATACCTTGTTTCAGTTAAATAAAATAGAGCATGCCCTTGCGCCGAAGCTTTGTTGTTGAGATCCATTATAATCTTGTGTAGTAAAGAACAATGACGTCATAATATGACGTCATAATTTGTACTGGCTATCTCACATCATGGGTATCAAGTATGTATTAGACAATAAGATTTAATTTTCTCTGTATAATAGATATAGTCCTTAGGCATTTTAATTAGATTATTTGCATAGAAATGGCTATACCTAGCCTTAACTCACCTGCGTAGCTGAAGTTAGTTTATGTGCAACTTGCAGTAAAGCTGAAAGATAAGTAACCTAAGGATAGTTGAATCATTTCCAGCTATTCCCCCCCCCCCCCCCCCCCCACAAAATTTTGGGAAAATTTCCTATCGGGGCATAAAATGACACTTCTATTAATCCATTAGTAAATCCTCTCTTTTTAACTCACCTGAAACAAATGGTGAGTTATATTATATGCAAGCATCCTCAGGTATTGCAGATTCAAATATGTTCAGATCTTGGCCCCCACAGGTATAAAGGGTAGGGCCAAAATGGGGGAACAAAGTTTTACCTGGGAATAAAGGAAACATCTTTGAAAAAAAAATTCCGTAACAACTAGGCTATGATAAGTCTTTAGAATATGGAAGCATCCTCAGGTAATGCAGATTCAAATTTGTTTATATCATGGCCGCGTGGGGATAGGATGGGGTCCCAATAGGAGATCAAAAATATATAGGGGTAAAAATCTTTGAAAATCTTCCTTCAAGGAAAGCAGGACCCTTAATAGTGAAATTGATATGCAAGCATCCTTAGTTAGTGAAGATTTAAGTTTGTTCAAATCAGGGCCTTAGGAGACATAGGATAGGACCATAATAAGGAATTAAATATATGGGAACAATCTTCAAAAATCTTCCTTTGAAGAACAGCAGTTCCAAAATTTAGTCATTTACACTGTAAATATGCAAGCAACCTCAGATAGTGCAGATATTTTGGTCAATCCAGTTGTATCCCTCTTGCAAAGTCTTTACATATTATTTTGCATTATGCAACAAAGTTTCAGATTACCTGTTGTTTTTCCCCCATACCATGTGTTTGTCTTGGTCTTGTAGATGCAACACCTGTTTTTCAGGCATTTATGAATCCAAATGACAGAGATTAATTGTGTTCAATTCCAGATAAAATTTGAAAAAAATCAAGTAAATAAAAACATCACAAATTTCACTTAATTTTCTTGGGGGAAAAACAACTCAAATTGGGAAAAATCAGGAATTTTTGCTGGGGGAAAGGCCTATGTTTGAACCTTAATTGGGTGTAGAAAAATCATTGCAGGTGAGCATTATGTCCAGTGGGCCTTTAGTTATCCTTAAAGATTTGGTGAAAGTGAGAAACACAGTTAAAGCAAATTTGGATATTTCTCAAAAAATAAAATTTACACTTAAAAAAAATATTAATAAAACCAGTTTGTGTGTGTAGCAGCACCTCCTCTGGTAGTTTGCTTACTACAGGTTTGACTGTATTTCAGATTTTCATAGAAGCAATGTCGGGTTCCAGCTTCACAGGTGATATAGCCATTGATAAAGTGATTGTAAGAAATGGATCGTGTGAAGGTGAGCTTGAAATAATATATTAAAGGGGATACAGGACACGTGACACAATTGATTAAGCCATAAACCCTATTAATAAACATGCTAAAAACATTATTTAACTCACCAGTAGTATTTTTGTACAAATTGTTGTGCTTCATCATCATAAATGAAAATATTTCAAAGTTAACATTCATATCAATATTTACAAATTGTGAAAAAGATTGATACAATCCCTTGTTTCCGGTACACTGCACATCTAACAAGTCAATGATGACATAAATAATCTGTTAGTGAAGCAAGATCAAGTACATGTTGATTACATGGTCAACTTAATTATATGAAACAGGTGGTTTTCAGCCCATTTTGAGATATTAAAAGAAAGAGGAAATACAATCAAAATTTTTGCTTGGATGATTTTGTATTTAAGTCAAGTTGCTTGCAAAGGCTTTCATATGACATCAGTTGTTCTTCCCACACTCAGAAAATGTAAACATACAGCGTTTCACGATTGTGTTAAACAATGTCATGTGCAATATTGGGGTAAGCTTCACCTTTCGATATTTCTACAGTTAATTATTATACCCCCCAAACAAAGTTTGGGGGGTATATTGGAATCAGCATGTCCATCTGTCTGTAGACAGGACTATTGCTTGGATTTGTCTGAAATCTTGTACACTCCTTATTCACCATATAAAGATGTGCACCTGGTATTTTCATTGCGATTGAATAATTTTTCTGCATTTTACAGGTTTTTTTTTCTATTTATTGGCTTAGTCATTTTGGGTTCATATAGGTTTGAGACATTGAATCCAGAACTGCCAGTTGGTACATCTGTACAAAATGTGAATTGCATTTTATAACCAGTCATTAAATTAAAAAAAAAAATCCCTGGTCTCCTTCTTCTTGTGGACTTTGAAAAGGCATTTGATTCCGTTTCTTGGTCTTTTATTAAAAAATCACTCAGTTTCTTTAATTTTGGAAAGTCTATAAGGAAACAGGTTTGTTTGTTTTATTCAAATATTACATCAGCAGTAAATCAGGGAGGAAATTTATCAGAAACATTCTCTTTTGGCCGGTTGCGTATCTCGGATTTAAACCTCCGATCAATGATTCCAGGTTTAAATCCAAGTTTACACATTGCACACAGGTAAGGCTTGGCTGAGTACAGCTCAGAATTACGGTAAATTCTGAACCTGGTATAGGGGTGGTTTAAACCCAGCTTGATATCGTTTCCATGGATTTTTGGTAGAATATTTTGATATTTTGAACTGTTTTGATGTTCCAGAAATGTTTTATGGTGACGATGATTGTATTGAAAGATTTTGCCATATTAAAAAGGCTATTCTACAAGAAATTTTTTATGGTCATATTGAAGATTTTTTTTGGGCACATTTCTTCAATGTGCTGTTTTATTTAACACTGATGCAGCTGAAGTCTGAAGTTACTAGAAATTTTTAAATGGGAATTTATTCAGGTACACAAATGTAAAATAAACTAGAAACTCATTGCGAGCAATGAGAGGTCTTCCGTCCGATTCTCAAAATAAAAACGAAAATTCAAGCTGAAAAAGTAATAACAGAAATTCAGACACTCTGGAGATTTAACCCTAATCGTCAGCGTGAAAATCCAATGTGCTAACCATTAACTATTCACTTTTTTACATCACTTCCTTTCACGACCGGAAGTAACGGCGATGCAAGATTTTTTCACGATTCAAATAAACTGATGACTGAATATCAGTCCTGAAAGTTTTAGTCCTCAGTCGTTTACTGTTGCCGAACAATATTGTGGGACTAAATTCTAATTTTGAGAACAGGTAAACACACAACCGGAAGTGAATTTTATAAAAATCTCTGACTTTTCTCTAGACATTTGCAGTATCTACAACATGCATAAAATCATTTCAGGTACTTTATCGATAAGCGATATTTATGAGAAAGTTAAATATAAGAATAACGTAGTTTATCTCCTAAAACCGAAAGTTGACGTTTTTGTTTCCGATGGAATCTTACATACATGTATTTCAAAACAGCAAAAGAGATGCAGTAAAGTCATGTAAGTTTTAATTTCAAAAAGAAAAGTTAAATTTTTTTATTTCTTTGATCACTTCCTGTGAGAAGCGGAAGTGACGACTGACGCGATTAACCCAAATGGTTTCTCCTACCCCTCAACGTCCATTACTCTTAAAATTTTGGTGTTTTAATCTTTTACCTGTTTTTGAGATCTCTCTCAGACAACTTCTCATTTTGAGGACAGGAAAACACGCGACCGGAAGTGAAATTTTGAAAAAATATTTAAGGTTACTCTAGACATTTGCACTCTGAATAGTACATTTAAAATTCATTTCAAATACTTTATCTATAAAGAATATTTACGAGAAATTAAAAAACTCAAATTCTTTAGTTTTTCTCTTCTAACCGGAAGTTGTCGAATTTGTTTCCGGTGGGACGAACATCTTTCGAATCTGCGAAAAAGATGCAATAAAGTGATGCAATTTTTAATTAAAAAAAGAAAAGTTGAAATTTCTGTTTTCTTTGATCACTTCCTGTGACGACCGGAAGTGACGACTGACGCTCTTAACCCAAATGGTTTTGCCTACATCCTAAGGTCTGTTGCTCATAAAAGTTTGGTGTCAAAATCTCTTACCGTTTCCGAGATCTTGCTCACACAACTTCTCATTTTGAGAACAGGAAAACACGCGACCGGAAGTGAATTTTACAAAGATATTTGACGTTACTCTAGACATTTTTAGTCTGAATGACATATCTAAAATTCATTTCAAATACTTTATCTACAAAAGATATTAATGGGAAAGAAAAATACTCAAAACATGTAGTTTTTCTCTTATAACCGGAAGTTGACGTTTTTGTTTCCGGTAGGACCAACATATTTCGAAACTACAAAAGAGATCCAATAATGTGATGTAAGTATTGATTTAAAAAAGGAAAGTTGAAATTTTACGATTTCTTTGATCACTTCTGTAAGCGACCGGAAGTGCCGACGACGAACGAAAAGTAGCGACCTGGCTAGTACCTATCACGAACTATAATCCCTGAAAGTTTGACATTGATATCTCTTGTCGTTCTTGAGATTATCCGCGGACAAAATGTCATTTTGAAATCAGAAAATGGTCTGTAACTTGGCACCGGAAGGAAATTTCCAAAAAATCTCTCAGATAGATCAAGTTCATGTTACAACAAACTTTTCCTGAAAATTTCATGTAAATCCATCCAATAGTCTTCGAGAAATCGCGTGCACAAAATTAGAAAGTCAAAAAAATAAGAATAAGAATAATAATAATAACTAGAAACTCATTGCGAGCAATGAGAGGTCTTCCGTTCGAATCTGAAAATAAAAACGAAAATTCAAGCTGAAAAAGTGATAAAAGAAATTCAGACACTCTGGAGATTTAACTCTAATTGTCAGCGTGAAAATCCAACATGCTAACCATTAACTATTCACTTTTTTACATCACTTCCTTTCACGACCGGAAGTAACGGCGATGCAAGATTTTCTCACGATTCAAATAAACTGATGACTGAATATCAGTCCTGAAAGTTTTAGTCTTCAGTCGTTTGCTGTTGCCGAACAATATTGTGGAACTAAATTCTAATTTTGAGAACAGGTAAACACACAACCGGAAATGATTTTTATAAAAATCTCTGACTGTTCTCTAGACATCTGCAGTATCTACAACATACATAAAATCATTTCAGGTACTTCATCGATAAGTGATATTTATGAGAAAGTTAAATATAAGAATAATGTAGTTTATCTCCTAAAACCGGAAGTTGACGTTTTTGTTTCCGGTGGAATCTAATATATTTCAAAACAGCAAAAGAGATGCAATAAAGTCATGTAAGTTTTAATTTAAAAAAGAAAAGTTAAAATTTTTGATTTCTTTGATCACTTCCTGTGACAAGCAGAAGTGACGACTGACACGTTGAACCCAAATGGTTTCACCTACCCCTCAACGTCCATTACTCTTAAAATTTTGGTGTTTTAATCTTTAACCTGTTTTTGAGATCTAGCTCAGACAACTTCTCATTTTGAGGACAGGAAAACACGCGACCGGAAGTGAATTTTTGAAAAAAAATATTTAAGGTTACTCTAGACATTTGCACTCTGAATAGCACATTTAAAATTCATTTCAAATATAGTCCAGTCAATTTAGTCCTAAAACACCCTAACCTTAAACAAATTGCAACAGAAATTATTCCAGTAGAATTTTGTTATTTATAATGTGCCTTTTGATATATCAAAACTCTAGAAAAATATATTTGTCCAAACATCACTTTTTTCAGTTTTCAAAAAACCCGATTTTTGTTCAAAAATGCCGATAAATCACTGTTTAAAAAGACACTCTATATATGCATAAAAATAGTTTTGCCATCTATATGATCTTGAATTTTCTTGATAGGTCATGCAGAAATGAATCCTGCACACTGAAACTGGTAATTATTTCATTAATTGTTATGAATTCCTATTTCCATGGCAACGGACATAATTGAAAAATAAAACTATTCCAATTCCTCAGTATGGCTTTGTGTAGGGATAAAGAATATGTAGCCATAGTAGGAATGACAAGTTTTATTGTTAAAATAATTTTTTTTTAAATTATATATAGGGGACAATTAAGCACTCATCCCAGGAATTTTTATCAGGGGTGGGGGGTGGAGGGGGAGGGTTCATATTAAATATCACAGATGTCAAGTCTCGGAAGTTTTCTGACAAGCAAATATAAATAAATAAATAAACAAATAAGTAAAAGGAAATGAAAATAAATAAAATTAATTGCCTCAAACTTAAAAACCTTTTCAGAGGAGAAGGGAGGGAGGGGGGTCTCTTTTCATAATGCACACGACTTCTTGCCTTTTAAATAAGTGTCCCGGGGAATGGGTTCATAATGCACATGACTTGTTGCCATTTTAATAAGTGTCCTGGGGAAATGGGTTCATAGACATGTTTTTGTTACTTTTACATATAACCTTTTAACTCTTGAAAATCTCAGGGGGAGGGGGTCAGTCCCCCCCTTCCCGACAAATCTCCCTTTAAAGCAATGCATGCTTAGGACATTCATCTGAAATACGTCATATCTATGGATACGTATCACTTGAACGAAATCTTAAAAGTCAGTTTTCCCCATTGCTTTTATCTGAAAGGTTAATTAAAAGATATAATAAAAAGTAATATCGTAAAAATCCATTGAAGGTGCCACAGAATATCTAAAAAATAAATGAATGATAATCTTGAAACTGGAACTGGTTCTTCACCTAAATGTCAACCTCAATAGTATATATTCAAATTGCTTCTTTTTGTATTCAATATAATGTTCATTGATAGTTTTTATATCTCCTTTGGATTTATTTTGTAATTTGTGTGTGTGTTTCAGGGGGGGGGGGGGGGGGGGGGTATCACATCATTTAAGCTCTCGGCACTTTGAAGTAAATGTTGCAGGTCTTTAGGATGAGACTTTAAAAACCCCATTAAAGGCCCCATATCATGGTACATGTAGGCGTTGGCATGATAAAGAACCCTCACTGCTCAATAGCCCTAAGCGCCGTGTAAAGGTCTAAATTTCAAGCACTTTGCCGATATAATTATGGTGACGTTTCTATATAAGTGAAAAGTTCTTGAACCGGGCGTAAAACAACATACAATCAACCAATCTTCACAAGCGCTGCTTATAGAGGCTTAGATCTAGAGTCATTTTTATGACAATTAAATTACCTATCTGATCATTTTCTATGCTCTTTTAAGTGATAAATTTCATTTTTCGTGATAGGAAAATAGTATTTTTACAAAACTTTTCTTATATATGCAGGTGTATTTGGGATGCTACTTGGAAAATAAGTCGATAATGTTGTGTAGTTTTTAAAAAGCTGAAATGCACAAATCTATTACATAATAGGATGTGTTTAAAAAAATACAAATAATCCACAACGCCGCTTATTTCAAAGACTTCCTGTAAATTTAGATCCCGGCCCTCGTGTGACCCTACTTGGCTCCGGGGTTATGTTAAATAGAAACTAGAAGCGAAATCTGAATCAAAGTGACACAAATATAATATTTAAGAAATATGTTTACAAATTACAATAAAATATACTATACATAATAAGCATAATTATAGTGATTATGCACACACCCCCCCCCCCCCCCCCAAAAATATGAATAAGGCCATCATTAAAGTATTGTTTGTTTGCCCTCTCCTGATTCAGGGTAAAATTATTAAATCGGCAGGTAGGTAAGAAAATCTTTTTTTTCTAGACAATTTCAACATATTTGCTGACAGGATAAGAGGAATAAAAAGAAAAAAAATATGATGTCCTGGAATGTAAAAACAAAAAAAAGTTTTGAGTCGGGCCATTTTTAGTCAGTCAGTCGGGAGAGGGCAACCAAAAAATTTTTCCAAGATGGCCTAATCTATTTTTTTTGGAAATAGCAAAGTAGATCTCACTAATATAATCAATATTCTAAAGAAAAGAAAATCTTTAAACAAGGTCATACACCAAAATATAACTTTTACAACTGTAGGTAATAAAATATTTTTATGTTGCAAAAATACCACTAACAACTTTCCATAGAATATTTCCCCTAACGTTTCCAATATCTAATAAAAGAGAAGTAAACACTAATTTATACATGTTATATATGTGCACGAGTTATTATTAATTGGAAGATTGAATTTTTACAGAAATACATGATTAATATATAATTTCTTGTGATTCATAGACCTAATATTTGAAAGAAAGGTTCCTACATGCTTAAAAATTGTGATGCAGATAATGTAGTATATACTAAGGTTTCAAGAATATATCGTTAAGTTTAGACATATATAAGATTCTCAGATCTTATATCTCCAGTGCATTGGTGAAATTTAAACCAAAGCATGTATACAAAATGAATTATAAATTTTATTATGCTTCTTTAAGAAGAAAAGTGATTTGTTTACAGTGGTTAAAATTGTCTCCCTTGGTGCATATGGTAGCACATTTCTGCAATACATATTTTATCAGACCAGTAAATATTTATTTCTGAAAAACACATCTTTCGCCTTTATATATTTTTCTAGAGTTTTTATATGTTGATTATAATACAATTTACTAATTATAAATAAAGAAAAAAATTCTGTTGCAATTTGTTTAAGGTTTATGACAATTTGACTGGACTAATACTTTATCTGTAAAGAATATTTAAGAGGAACTAAAAAACTCAAATTATTTAGTTTTTCTCTTCTAACCGGAAGTTGTCGTATTTGTTTCCGGTGGGAGGAACGTCTTTCGAATCTGCGGAAAAGATGAGATGCAGTAAAGTGATGCAATTTTTAATTAAAAAAAGAAAAGTTGAATTTTTCGTTTTCTTTGATCACTTCCTGTGACGACCGGAAGTGACGACTGACGCTCTTAACCCAAATGGTTTTGCCTACATCTTATGGTCTGTTGCTCATAAAAGTTTGGTGTCATAATCTCTTACCGTTTCCTAGATCTTGCTCACACAACTTCTCATTTTGAGGACAGAAAAACACGCGACCGGAAGTGAATTTTACAAAGATATTTGACGTTACTCTACACATTTTAAGTCTGAATAACATATTTAAAATTCATTTCAAATACTTTATCTACAAAAGATATTAATGGGAAAGAAAAATATTCAAATTATGTAGTTTTTCTCTTACAATCGGAAGTTGACGTTTTTGTTTCCGGTGGGACCAACATATTTCGAAACTACAAAAGAAATGCAATAATGTGATGTAAGAATTGATTTATATAAGGAAAGTTGAAATTTAACGATTTCTTTGATCACTTCCGTAAGCGACCGGAAGTGCCGAAGACGAACGAAAAGTAGCGACCCGGCTAGTATCTTTGACGAACTATAGTCCCTAAAAGTTTGACATTGATATCTTTTGTCGTTCCTGAGATTATCCGCGGACAAAATGTCATTTTGAAATCAGAAAATGGTCTGTAACTTGGCACCAGAAGGGAATTTTCAAAAAATCTCTCAGATAGATCAAGTTCATGTTACAACACACTTTTCCTGAAAATTTCATGTAAATCCATCCAATAGTCTTTGAGAAATCGCGTGCACAAAATTAGAAAGTCAAAAAAATAAGAATAAGAATAATAATAATAAGAAACAGTAGAATCACTATAGGTCTTCCGTTGAAAACGGAAGACCTAATAAGAAGAAGAAGAAACAGTAGAATCACTATAGGTCTTCCGTTGAAAACGGAAGACCTAATTATATAAACTTTCTCATATACCAAATTTAAATCAAATTACGAATTTCACACTTTCAAACAATGCAAACAGCTGGTGATACACATTCCAATAGTTTCTAATAAATCACCACATTCCAATAGTTTCTAATAATGCCGAACCGAATTTCTTAGAAATTAAAAGTTTATCTTTTATCATTGTGTAGGCTATCCAAATGGCCGTAGGACTGGGGGGGGGGGGGGGGGACTGCCCAGCCTTAATATTTTGCTGATATATAGAATACTCTAGAAAATATAGCTAATGTATGATTGTGCCTTCTCAATAATAACGTATGATGACGTTTTGTTTTTTTAAATTTGCCTGTCAAGGCTGTGCCGCCGCCCCCCCCCCCCCCCAACTGAAAATGCTTACTGCCTGATCCTTGAGAACATGACAACAAACTCACATTTATCAATACTTGTACCGAATTGAATGTTTCACTGGATTGCTGGCTATATGAATAATTCCCAAATAATCTCTTTGTTACATTAGTTGTATATCAAACTAAACATTCTAAACAACTAAGTACTAATGGCTTGATATCTACAGAAAAGGTATCATTTGATATTAAATTGAAAATTTAAGTATATACATTGTTCCTACCTCTGTTTTAAATTTTGGTATTGTTTCTATTGTTACTTATTCCCAAGATCCCCCTCCCAGTTTTTCCTCTCTTCAGTCTTTTGGAAAAGCTGTATTATGTTTGCCATTTCATATTTTCTTATGGTTTGAGTTTTGATGACAGATCCTGTGGTTTGAATTAAATTGTATTGCATTTTTTTCTGCATCTTAATTAACAATTTACCATCAGTATATATCTTTGTTTTTAAATATATCCTTTCGAGATTCAACCAGATATATCAAAACATGTTTGAAGAGCTGTAAAATTAGGAAACTTACTAGCCTTCAACATTTTAATTTGAGTAAGTCAAGATTAGGTAAGCCTTACTCAATTTTATAGCGTGCAACAGAAGTACGTCTCAAGTAAACCCGACTCAACTGGGGTTTAAACCCGGCTTACGTGATCCGCGGATCAGCAGCTGAGCTGTACTTATCTGAGCCATAGGTACGCAACCGGCCATTTGTATCGTGTATGTCACCAGGGAGACCCACTATCACCATACTTATTCTTGATATGTGCTGAAATCCTTGCTATTAAGATAAGAAATAATAAGAATATCAAAGGTATTCATTTCATTGATGGGGAAAAGAAAATCTCTATGCTTGCTGATGACACTTCTCTTATATTGGATGGCAGTGAAAAATCTTTAGTCAAGTTTAGGTACCCTTAGAGAATTGCAAAAATGTCAGGCTTATATATAAATTATAATAAAACACAAGTGATATGGATAGGAAGAAAGAAATGTAGTGATGAAGTGTTATGTAGAAATCAATTTCTTGAGTGGGGAAAGAAAAACTTTAAATTACTGGGCATTGAATTTGATACAGATTTGCAGAAGATACTTGCAAGGAATCTCAGTTCATAGTTAGAAAATATAAAGAAAACAATAAGAAATTGGAATCGTAGGAATCTCACACCACTAGAACGTTTAACAGTTTTGAAAACTCTTTTATTGCCAACATTAAACCATATTTTTTCCTCTCTTCCAAATCCCTCTGATTCACGTACTTCTAAAAGATTCAGAAAACACCCTTTATTCTTTTGTAAGGGGAAGTAATACCTTTAGACTGAAAAAAGGTGTTTGTATTAAGGATTTCAAAAATTGCGGTTTCAAGATGATTAGTATTAAAGAGTTTATTATGTCTCTTAAACTTGTATGGATGAAAACTGTTATATTACAAAGTAAAAATTCATATTTAGCTCTTGAGTTAGATATAAAGAAAATAGTTTTATGTGGAGAAGAATATATCCTCAAAAAAATAAAAGACACAAAAAATATGTTTTGGAAAAATGTTTTAGAGGCCTGGCTATATTTTTCAAAAAAATTTGCCAGAACCAGAATCAAGTGCCTCTATGGAACCACTGTTTTTTAGCTCACCTGAGCCGAAGGCTCAAGTGAGCTTTTCTGATCACATTTTGTCCGTCGTCCGTCTGTCCGTCTGTCTGTCTGTCCGTCCATCTGTAAACTTTTCACATTTTTGACTTCTTCTCAAGAACCACTGGGCCAATTTTGACCAAACTTAGTACAAAGCATCCTTGGGTGAAGGGGAATTTAAATTGTAAAAATGAAGGGCCAAGTCCCCTCACAAGGGGAGATAATCAAGAGAAGACAAAAATGGGGTGAGGTCATTAAAAAATCTTCTTCTCAAGAACCACAGGGCCAGAAAAGCTGAAACTTATGTGGAAGCATCCTTGGGTAGTGTAGATTCTAAATTGTTCAAATCATGGCCCCCGGGGGTAGGGCGTGGCCACAATAGGGAATCAAAGTTTTACATTGAAATATATAGGCAAAATCTTTGAAAATCTTCTTCTCAAGAACCACTGGGCCAGAAAAGCTGAAACTTATGTGGAAGCATCCTTGGGTAGTGTAGATTCTAAATTGTTCAAATCATGGCCCCTGGGGGTAGGGCGGGGTCACAATAGGGAATCAAAGTTTTACATTGAAATATATAGGCAAAATCTTTGAAAATCTTCTTCTCAAGAACCACTGGGCCAGAAAAGTTGAAACTTATGTGGAAGCATCCTTGGGTAGTGTAGATTCTAAATTGTTCAAATCATAGCCCCTGGGGGTAGGGCGGGGCCACAATAGGGAATCAAAGTTTTACATTGAAATATATAGGCAAAATCTTTGAAAATCTTCTTCTCAAGAACCACTGGGCCAGAAAAGTTGAAACTTATGTGGAAGCATCCTTGGGTAGTGTAGATTCTAAATTGTTCAAATCATAGCCCCTGGGGGTAGGGCGTGGCCACAATAGGGAATCAAAGTTTTACATTGAATATAGAGGCAAAATCTTTGAAAATCTTCTTCTCAAGAACCACTGGGCCAGAAAAGCTGAAACTTTTGTGGAAGCATCCTTGGGTAGTGTAGATTCTAAATTGTTCAAATCTTAGCCCCCAGGGGTAGGGCGGGGCCACAATAGGGAATCAAAGTTTTACATTGAAATATATAGGAAAAATCTTTGAAAATCTTCTTCTCAAGAACCAATGGGCCAGAAAAGTTGAAACTTATGTGGAAGCATCCTTGGGTAGTGTAGATTCTAAATTGTTCAAAGCATGGCCCCTGGGGGTAGGGCGGGGCCACAATAGGGAATCAAAGTTTTACATTGAAATACATAGGCAAAATCTTTGAAAATCTTCTTCTCAAGAACCACTGGGCCAGAAAAGCTGAAACTTATGTGGAAGCATCCTTGGGTAGTGTAGATTCTAAATTTTTCAATTCATGGCCCCCGGGGGTAGGGCGTGGCCACAATAAATATTACAAAGGGGAGGTCTTGTGAAGAACAGCAGGGCCAAAGTAGCTCAGGTGAGCATTGTGGCCCATGGGCCTCTTGTTTTTTTTAAATTTCCTGATTGGTAAAAAAAACAACAACAATTTTTTATAAGAAATGGTTTGAAAATAATAAAGTTTTTGTAAATGATCTATTGAGAGAAGATGGTTCTTTTATGGATGTAAATATGTTTTATTTGAAATATGGAATCAATGCAAACTTTCTTGAGTACAATGGACTTATAGCTGCTATTAGAGAATGGATGAAAAGTGAAAATATTATTTCTATGCCAACAGCTTATATGCCATATATAATACAAAAACTAGCTTCTCTATTAAATGCTAAGAAATCTAGAAATCTTTATGAAATTTTGAAAAGCAATGACATCAACCTTTAGGTCAAACTAGCAAACTAGAATTTTTAACTTATTAAATGATACTGAATGGGAGAAAATCTTTTCTTTCCCTTATATAAGCTTACCAAGATACAAAACTTCAGTGGTTTCAGTTCCGAATTAACCATAAAATATTAGCAACAAATTCCTTTTTACATGAAATTAAAAAAGTAGGTTCATATGGGTGTTCTTTTTGTGAAACTGAGACTGAAACTATTATGCACATTTTTTTGGGAATGTGAATTAATACAAGATTTATTGAACAGTTTTGATAGGTATTAGAAAGATTCATTTGAATATTGTATATTGAAAGAAGGAATTCATACTAGGTTCATTTGAAAAATTAGACAAAATTAAATATCTCATTGCTCTTCAAATTAAATATTTTATCTATAGAGTGAGATGTAGTGGTAAAAAACTCTCCTTGAATGGACTGATATCCTCCATCAAAGATATGTATGAAACAAATAAGTATATTGCCTTTAAGAATAATAATCAGGTAACTTTTGTCGAAGCCTCGGAGCCCTGGAAGAATCTGCTTATATATAGGTGTAATGGTGAAGGGCCATTTGAGTAAAATGCATTGAAGACTTCAAATAATGGAATGACCTGACAACCCTTGGAATGAGCTAGCCAAAGTGTATATAAGGCAAAGCTTTGGAAAAGTCAGACATTCAGAAACTAGCTGAAGAAGTTGGATGTTGAATCAGCAATAAAGGTGTTAAGGTATTCCATCCTGAATAGCAACAGATTCAATGAACTCAAATACATACCATATAGCCGGTTTTTTTGGCGGGACACAAACTTGGCGGTTTTGGGTTGCCAAGGTATAATATTTTGGTGAATTCAAAACCATAATGGTAGATTGCATTACCAGTATAATAGTAGATGTAAAAAAAAAAAAATTGTTAAAAATGAACGCAAGAATGAAATTAAAGTGACAGTGCTTTAATGCAATATTTACAAAATGTGATATAACATCTCAGGTATTATAGTTTTAGTTAGTTTTTAATCATTTTGGCCAATGGCATTTCATCTTCAAGATGTCAGCCTGAAGACAGCTGATTATCCCGGTCTCCTTGAATCCATTGCGTATGATGTCGGGCAAATTCGTGATGTGTTGATTCATTTAAACCAACCACTTTGCAGACAGGGGTTTTAATTTAGACATCGTCAGATCCACAGGAGTCACCTCAGAGTCTTTGCCATCTTTTAATTGTGTGACAATTTGATTGGAATACCAATCTTCAAAAGATTTTCTTAATGATTTTTCACTGCTTTTTGAACACTCACATCAAGAGGTTGTAATCGGTCGGTGCAACACGCCGGTACATAGACAACTTTAATGTTGCTTTCTGACAAAAAATCAAGGAATTCTTCTCTCATTTGTGCTTTAAATACATCAAAAATACAAAGAGCTCTTTGTCCTTTCAGAAGATTTTCTTTTCATTTAATTTTCGAAATGTATGGCAATGTAATTTTTTTCACATACTCCATCTGTGTGTCAGCGTTTGCCCAATGGTTCTCCGAGTGGGTTATGTGCCAGTCAGCGGGAAAATTGTAAGTTGGGTGACATTTCTCCGTTTTCCCAGCATAGATTACTTGTGGTGGAAGGAAATTGCCTAAAATTAAAATAAAAGAATCAAAGCCAATAATCATTAGCATTAATTGCATACCTATAAATAAGAAAACAAAGAACACCTGAGAGTGTCCCTGTGAAGACGGCCCTTGATCTGGCGTTTATCCCCAAGCCCCGCAATTTCGACATGCTTTGATCCCTCCGAGGCCATTGTCCAGTTTGACACCGGCACAGTGTTCAATCCAGCGTGGTCCCAGTTAATAATCAAGTCAGAGGGAATTTCATACTCTGTCACGGTTTTTTCAATGTGTTCAAGAAATTCTGATTTCAATTCTTTAAAATTTTCAACTTTATCGTTCTTGCATGTAGTTGATCATGAACCACGGCCCTTCACAAAATTCATTCGCTGTAAAAGTGATTTAGCCCAACTCTTAGTTAATTCTAGATGCCCACCATTCTCCAAAAGTAGAGTTTTATCAGTTCCAGTTATAATCCCCTTTCCTGCTGCAATAACAATCTGTGTATTAATAACTGTGCCATTTTCTCTCAGAACATACAGATATTTTTGTAATTTGCTTTCCACTTCATTACCAATTAAGAATGGTCGTCCACGTTTTTTAGGAAGAATTTCTGTTACATCAGTATCGGTTTCATCAAAGTTGAGCTTTTGTTTTCGTGAGGCTAAGGATTCCTGGTATTTTTTTCTCATTCCACGAACAGTGCTGTCCGACAACGCTGGAAAGTCTTTACTAAATTTTCTTATTGTAGCCTCAGATCCGTTTTTGGCACAAAACTTTCTGATGGCCGCCCGATATTTTGGAGAATATACTGTATATTTTTCACGTTTCTTTGATCCATGCGTTTTTGGGGATTCTCTTGTTTTATTAGGTATTTCAATAATTTTACGGACATTCTCAATTGCCTGGGAAAGCGATTCTGCTCCTAAAATATCAGCTACAGCTGAATTTTTTTCAGAAAAACGTCTTTCAGTTTAAAGAAATTAAGTATGCTCATGCTTTCAAGCAATCTCAATGAGAACTGAGTGAAAAGTAAATCAAGCCAGGTAAGAAAAGGCTGAGATCTACTCACAAATCTAGCCAGGTGAAGAAAAAAACCCAAAGAGATCTAATCACAAAGCACTCGCGAGTTGATAAAGAAGAATAACTCTATTAACCGTTCATATTACATCGCGGGTTATCTCTCTTGATTACACACGCAAAGCTTGTACACTGCAAATTTAGGGGTTTTTATTTTGGTGAATTTTTATAAATTGCCAAAATAGGCCAAAATTATATCCCCACCAAAAAAAACCCGGCTATACATTAAAAGATGTGTAGAAGTTGAATACTCAGTATATTTAGACATAATTCCTATTGATTACTATTAGCATGTAAGAGTGGAATGTGTCCTAATACATGACCTTGAACTTTGGTAAGAGTTATCTCCATTTGTTTTTATTTGCTAAAAAAATCAATTTAAAGGTGCTTAGACACAGATTTGAAGTTAATATTTACTCAAATTTTCTGTATAATTTCATGACTTATATGTTGCTATAGCATTTCATACGAAAATTTGATAAAAATCTTATTTTATCTGGAAGTTATTGAAACTTCGAATTTCTGGACGCGTTTGATAGACACATCCTTGCACTTTAACAAATTTTAACTTTATCCTTATTACTTTAGAAAAGTAGCAATTTTATTGTTTATTAATGAAAAATATTAAAACTATAATGCAGAAATTTCAGAGTAGAAATGTAGAAAGCAAAATCCTCTCACCAGTATTGTCAGTCTGTGCTCAGTGGTGTGCACAGAGTTTTACAATTGAACATACCTGGTGAAACGTAAACATTAACAGCAACAGAGCTTGTGCCTTGTTTACAAAAACAGTTTATGTTTCACGGGTGTATTCAATTTGTTATACCCTGTACACAGCTACACAACACTGAGCACGGACTGACAATACTTAAATGAGTGGGTTTAGCTTTCGCACATTTTTACTCTGAATTTTCTGGAATATAGATGTAATATTATTCATTAATACACAACAAAATTACTACTTTTCTTAAAATTAAGGATAAAGTTAAAAATTGTGGAAGTGCAAGGATGTGTTAATCAAACGTCTCCCGAAATTCGTAGTTTCAATAATTTCCAGATTAAATAAGTTTTTAATTATATTTTCATGTGAAATGCTAAAGCAACATATAAGTTGTGATATTATACAGAAAATTTGAGAAAATATAAACTTCAAATCTCTGTCTATGCACCTTTAAAAAACTTATCTGGTAAAAAAAAAATTGTTTTGAATTGTCATTCTATCTATAATATGCATTTTAATGCATCTTTCCACCACAGTATTTATTGATATTCTTATTATTTGAATCTTTAAGTACTTACTGCTTAGTTAATTACATAATTGAAACTTTCTCTTGGTAAATCCTTTTCTACTGTAAAATGCTTTAAATTAATATCAGAGTATTATGTATGGTGATGGACATTTAAGGATAGAGGATGGAAAAACTTAAGAGCAAAATAAAAATATAAAAGTTATAAACACCAGTGGCAAGTATCCTATGGATTTGTTGTTAAGTTCTTGGTGAAGTAAATCTGAAGAAGATTGAGACACCTGGTTCTTATCTAACAATGGGAACCTAATGGTGAAACACGGTGCAAGTAGTACCTTACCCAGTCCCCATCTCTAGATAAGAGAAAATTTAAGTACTGTGTGATATACCCTCAGGCAGAGCTGTCATTCCAATCATTAACTCAGAAAGAGTAAAAGGAAAACCTATATATCCCCTTGTAAGAATCTGATATCATACATGTTACATAGGAAATATCTTTAAAATCTTATGAACAACTATGCCATTATTAGTCATATACAGAAGCAACCTTAGGTATTGTAGAATCAAATTTGTTCAAATTATGACTCCCCAGGGGTTGCGGGGGCACAACAGAGGGTCAACATTTTACATAAGAATATATAGGAATCTCTTGAAAAAATCTTCTGCTTAAGAACAGTAAAGCCATGATTAGTCTTATTATTATAGAAGAATCCTCAGGTAGTGTAGATTCAAATTTGTTCAAATTTAGGATGGGTAGGGTGGGGCCACTATGAACTATCAGAGTTCTACATAGGAATACATAGGGGAAGAAATCTTTAAAAATCTTCCTTTTAAGAACAGTAAAGCCATGATAATTAATACTGATATGGAAGCATCCTGAGGTAGTGTAAATAATGTATAAGTTTGTCCCCCCCCCCCCCCCCACCTTCCCTCCCTTCTTGTTAGGTCACCTGAGATGAAAGCTCAAGTGAGCTTTTCTGATCACCTGCTGTCCGTCGTTCATCAGTCCATCTGTAAACTTTTCACATTTTTAACTTTTTCTCAAGAACCACTGGGCCAATTTTACCCAAAGTTGGTACAAAGCATCCTTGGGTGAAGCGGAGTTTAAATTGTTAAAATGAAGGGCCAAGCCCCCTTACAAGGGGAGATAAACAAGAAAAGACAAAAATAGGGTGCGGTCATAAAAAATCTTCTTCTCAAGAACCACTGGGCCAGAGAAGCTGAAACTTATGTGGAAGCATCCTGGGGTAGGGTATAATCTAAATTGTAAAAGTGTGATATATGTTCCACAGAAATAAACAATTTTTGATCATTTACATTTAAAAACATGCATAGAAACTTGATGTTAATAGACCTACCCTCAATTTTAAGTTCTGATGAGCCAAAGGCTCAAAGAGTTAATGCTGTGGCCATTTGAGTGGTGTGCGTCAATTTTTTAGAATATGGGCCATAACTCAAGAACCCCTTGGCCAATTATTGTCAAATTTGTCACAGGGTATCCTTGGCCCAAGGGCTCCCTTTAATACTAAAACTAGGGTTGTGACCCATAAACAAGGGAAGATAATTAGGTAAATAAAACCAAAATTACTGGTTGCTGAAAAATCTTCTTCTCAAGAACCACTGGGCAGATTATCACCAAACTTACATACAAGGATGAGGATATGTTGTAGATTAAAATTGTTCAAGGCATCACCCTGGTGCAAAGGGCGTGGTCTCAAGGTTACTTCAAAGTTTATCAAAAATTACATTATATTAAAATGTTGATATTTTGCTTACTATAAGGACTAGGATCATCAAATCTTGTATAAGTTGATGCATCTTATGACCTCATATCATGTTGACTCAAAAGTAGGTCACGGTGACCTACTTTTTAAATTTTGCAGCCATTCTTTTTCAAAATGATTTATAGGCATGTATTGAACAATTTAAGGCCTATGATCATCAAACTTTGTTAGTTGTATGTCAACTAAAAAGTAGGTCACCTTGACCTTCTTTTTGAATGTTATGGCTAATCTTTTTCAAAACATTTTAGGTCATTAGTTCAAATACTGAGAGGTTTAGAATCATTAAATCTTGTAAGATGATTCATCTTGGGGCCATAAAACATACTTATTAAAAAGTAGGTCACCTTGACCTACTTTTTTTTAACTTTGCAGGCAATTGATTTCAAAGCATTTTAGAGGCATAATTTGGACATTTTAAGGCCTATGATCAACTTTTTAAGTTGATGCATCTTGGGACTTCGAAAAACATCAACTGAAAAGTAGGTCACTGTAACTTACTTTTAAAATTTTATAGCCATATTTAAATATTTTGGGTAATATTTGGCTAAGAATTATCAAACTTTGTCAGTTGATGCATCTTGGGCCTTTGGAGTAAGTTGACTAACAAGGTTAGCTTTTTAAAAAAAGCTGAGAGTCAGCCATTGGAATACAGAAAGTTTCTTAATGGTTTTGTGATGGTATATGATTTGTTTTATCCATCATGTTGTGTTCATTAAAAGTCATTGTCGTCTAAGTTAAAATTCGCACAGTCGTTTTCTTATTTGTAACATAAATCTGTACATAATAAATAATAAAGCATAGAATAAATTTTAGTTAGACTACATCGTGATCTTTATGATGACCTCCAATTAATTTCTCTTGGGCGCGGACATCAGATACAGGCCCGTAGGAAGCAATTTCAGTTTGGGGGGGGGGGGGGGGGGCACAGCCATACATTTTCAGTTGGAGGGGCCTTATTATCTACCAAAAATTCCTTGACAAGCAAAAAAATTTTTTTAAAAATTGAAAAAAAAGGGTCATCAGACGTTTTTATTGAGGGGGCACAAGCGTAGAGTAGCTATGTTTTCTATAGTGGTCTATATATCGGAAAAATTATTGGGGGCACGCCCCTCCGTACCCCCCCCCCCCCCCCCCCCCCCCCCCGGTTCCTACGGCCATGAGATAAAGTTCGTCTCAGAAATGAACAAAGCCACTATGATCCCAATCATTGAACGTTGAAGAATGTATACATTTTCAATTTTACTGTTAAATTCTATAAATGATATAGATTATGATGCTTAAAAGGAAGGTAGACCTTGGGTTAGATTGTGTTAATTATCATTATATAAAAATTTTTAATCGTGCAGGTTCGAGGCAATGCATGATAGGGGAAGGGGGAGGGGTGCATACTGTATGTATATTTAATTCAATTTCTAAAGATGGGCGTGTTTGGCGTGTGATCTGCAGGTATAAGGCGTACGAAACATTTGTAGTTTAAATGTCTACGATTTGGTCGGCTGACCACAGCTGGACACTCATGTACATGTACTTTACAAAGTTACGCGTATGGGAAAATTATGGGAAAGTTACATTTAGTTTGAAATACTTTGTCAAATTTAATATATCAGTCCGCTTATCTTAATAATTACTACATGATAAACTTAGTAATGCTTCACATAAATAATAAACACCTATAGGGTATAGACAAATGCAATTACAAGTACATGGGTATATTAAAGTATCAGTAGGTTGGAAGAATTGCTTTCGTTTTCGGTGCAAGAGAAGCAGAATTTATCTATTTGAAAATAAATCAGTACATAAAATTAAACTGACAAAAGAATTGATTGTTTGTACTAAAAAAAAAATAATAACGCTCCATGCGAGGATCGAAGCAAAACTATATCTCTTACATTGCACTGGACGGTTAACGCATACTACTGAGCTATCACCGCTACAAATACAAAATGGTTTTTAAAGCGACAATGAAGCACCGCATTTACACATTGGAATTTTTTTTGGAAAAAGTTCATTTTTTATCGTCTCTGTGTCTCCTCTCCATTTTTTAAAAATGTTTGTTAGTTTCTTTGAATAAAAATGCATACAAATAACGTTTCAAAACCATGGAGAGATGACCCAGAGATAACAAATTTTTAGAAAAACGTGTTTAAAAATGTAACATTTTGTACGAAATGACTCATCTAGCCAATTTTCAAGTTCTTTTTTAGCAAATCAAAATACAATATCGGGAAAATATTTCCCATTCCTATTTCAAAGGAACCCTATACATCAAAAGAATGCTAAAATTTCATGTGACAGATCAATAAAATTTTCACTTTTCAATTGCGCCCAGATTACTGCCGAATGCCAATCAAAAGCGCCCTCGTTCTTTAAGCATTCATTTTAGTGTTATTAGGAAAGAAAAGAATTGCTTCCAAAATAAATTACTAAACTGGAGATTCAAAATATTTTATACATACAGTACGTATACCCTAAAATGATACTGGATTCCATCTCGCTCACTCTCTCTAATTGGGGGGGGGGGGGGGCTGTCTATAAATCCGCGCAGTTTCTCTCAACTTTCAAGTTCTGCTGTGGTCAGTTTCTCACCTGTGGGCGCGGTTCACGTGCAAAAGCGGCACTTACATGTCTATCATCGTGTAAATTATAAGACTTTACACATCTTAAGTGATCTTCTGACGTTTTCATAACTTTCATCATTAAAGTGAAAAGAGATTCTTTTTTCACTGTTTTTGGGACCTTTGTGCAAGTGGATGATTGTGTGAATTCCGACCCGTACATGTCTTACGCAAGGTCTGATCGAGGGAGTCTTGCATCAAGGGCATTCAGAGGAATACACACAAATCCGTGAACTTGCAACGGCGATTGAGGGTATATATATCAAGTGTTAAATGTGCTCTGCATATATAAACTTCTCATCTTATATAAGAAGCACTGAAATATTTTCATAGTATCATATTTCCTACTTAGAACATTCTCTTCTTTAATTTTTCGTCGAGAACGACGAAGAACAATGCAGTCTATAAATAGATCGAGGTCGCGTCTTTGTTTAGAGGGTGTTTTTGAAGAATCAAGCCCTTTGGTTGGAGCAAATAGCACGAGTTTCTTTAGAACAAGTCGTGTACATCTTTTTCCCAGAATTCCAAATTACGCAAGCGCACTTGCAGTTTCATCCCACCGTAACTAGTCAGCCCAGGGGCTGACTAAAAAGTAGGTCACCGTGACCTACTTTTGAAAATTTATGGCTTTTATTAAATATTTCAGGTACTAATTGGCTTAAAATCATCAAACATTGTCAAATGATGCATCTTGGGTCCTCAGAGCACGACAACTGAAAAGTAGGTCACCGTGACCTACTTTTGAAATTTTATTGCTGTATTTAAATATTTTCGTGTACTATTTAGCGTAAATTCATCAAAATTTGTCAGTTGGTGCATCTTTGGTCCTCGGAGTATGTCTACTGAAAAGTAGGTCACCGTCACCAACTTTTCAATTTATATGGCTATAATGAAATATTTTGGGTACTTATTGGCTTAGAATCATCAAAGTTTGTCAGGTGATGCATCTTGTGTCCTTGGAGTATGTCTACTGAAAAGTAGGTCACCATGACCTTCTTTTGAAATTTTATTTCTTTATTTAAATATTTTTAGGTACTAATTGGCTTAGAATCACCAAGTTTTGTCAGTCGATGCATCTAAGGTCCACAGAGTTAGTGGACTGAAAAAAGGTCACTATGACCTAATTTTGAAATTTTATGGCTTTATTTACATATATCAGGTTCTAACAGGCATCAAACTTTGTCAGTTGATGCATCTTTAGTCCTTGGAGTATGTCGACTTAAATGTAGGTCACTCTGACCTACTTTTGGAATTTTATGGTTATAGTTAAATATTTTTCGGGTATTACTTTGCTTAGAGTCATCAATCTTTGTTGGTTGATGCATGTTGGATGCTTTGAGTACGTTGACTGAAAAGTAGGTCACTGTGACCTGATATAAATATTTTTGCAGGTACTAATTGGCTTAGAATGCATCTTGGGTCCTCAAAGTATGTCAACTGAAAAGTAGGTCAACATGTCCTTCTTTTGAAATTTTATGGCTTTATATAAATATTTCAGGTACTATTTGGCTTAGAATGATCGAACTTAGTTGATGCATCTTTGGTCCTCAGAGAATTACAAGTGATAAGTAGGTCACCATGACCTACTCTCAGATACTAATTGGCTTAGAATCATCTTGGGTTCTCAGAGTGTTTTATCTTAAATGTAGGTCATAATGACCTACCTTTGGAATTTCAAGGCTTTATCTAAATATACAGGATACTTAGAGGCTTCAAATAGAAGTGATAGGTTGTACAGTTTATCAAAAGAGCGATTCAAGGCCCTTGGGCCTCTTGTTCATTACTGGACCACCATTTGTTATTTCTAAATCATGTGACTTAGGTGATCGAAGTTGAAAAATTAACATCAGAATCATGAAACAGAATGATTAAGTTACATAAATTCTCATTTTTGAGTGATTTTATCGTAGGCCAGATGATCTTATAGAGTATCATCCTTTAAGGTAGGTCAAGGGATTACTACATAAAAATTCTTAGGAGAAAACGTATCCTGAAAATTTGATATAATGTTCTTTGGAATTTGCGGCATATTATCTGAAATTTTCATTAAATTTGCCTAGTGCATTCTTGGTTTTAATGCTATATTACTGTAAACACGGTATAGTTTTTGGTATTATTTTTAAGCTTTACCATAAAAATATATAGGAAAATAGCGTTTTTAAACCAATTTTACGGAAAGAGTTTCTTTAGAAAAGGTTGGATAACTTTTTAAACATGTAGACAAATTACTCAAAAATTTCAAAATGTCAAGATAGGTAAAATTAAAGCTATTGTGATAAAAAATCAATATGTCTTCTCATTAGTTTTGCTAAATAATTTCAAAGTTTGCTTTTATATTGCCAAAATGCTGTGTTTATGGCGTTATTTATGACTAAGACGTCATATATTAAACATAATCGTGTTTACATACAAGTACCTTTATCTTTTTTAGCTCTTCTGAGCCAAAGGCTCAAAGAGCTAATGCTATGGCCATTTGTGCGGTGTGCGTAAACTTTTTAGAATATGGGCCATAACTCAAGAACCCCTTGGCCAATTATTGTCAAATTGCTTACTATAAGGACTAGGATCATCAAATCTTGTCAGTTGGTGCATCTAAGGACCTCATATCATGTTGACTCAAAAGTAGGTCACAGTGACCTACTTTTTAAATTTTGCAGCCATTCTTTTTCAAAATGATTTAGAGGCATATTTTGAACAATTTAAGGCCTATGATCATCAAACTTTGTCAGTTGATGCATCTTGGGTCCTCAAAGTACGTCAACTAAAAAGTAGGTCACCTTGACCTACTTTTTGAATTTTATGGCTAGTCTTTTTTAAAACAATTAAGGTCAATAATTCGAATACGGGGAGGCTTAGAATCATTAAATCTTGTAAGATGATGCATCTTGGGGCCATAAAACATAGTTATTAAAAAGTAGGTCACAGTGACCTACTTTTTGAACTTTGCAGGCATTCGATTTCAAAGTGTTTTAGAGGCATAATTTGGACATTTTAAGTCCTATGATCATAAAACTTTGTAAGTTGATGCATCTTGGGTCCTCAAAAAAGGTCAACTGAAAAGTAGGTCACCGTGACCTACTTTTCAATTTATATGACTATAATTAAATATTTCAGGTACTAATTGGCTTAGAATCATCAAACTTTGTCAGTTGATGCATCTTGGGTCTTCGGAGTAGGTCGACTAAAAAGTAGGTCACAGTGACCTACTTTTGAAAATTTATGGCGTTAATTAAATATTTCGGGTACTAATTGGCTTAGAATCATCAAACTTTGTCAGTTGATGCATCTTGGGTCTTCGGAGTAGGTCGACTAAAAAGTAGGTCACAGTGACCTACTTTTGAAAATTTATGGCGATAATTGAATATTTCGGGTACTAATTGGCTTAGAATCATCAAACTTTGTCAGTTGATGCATCTTAGGTCTTCGGAGTAGGTCGACTAAAAAGTAGGTCACCGTGACCTACTTTTGAAAATTTATGGCTTTAATTAAATATTTTGGGTACTAATTGGCTTAGAATCATTAAACTTTGTCAGTTTAGGCGTCATGGGTCTTCGGAGTAGGTCGACTAAAAAGTAGGTCACCATGACCTACTTTCGGAAAATTTATGGCTTTAATAAAATATTTCGGGTACTAATTGGCTTAGAATCATAAAACTTTGTCAGTTTAGGCGTCATGGGTCCTCGGAGTACAACAACTGAAAAGTAGGTCACTGTGACCTACTTTTGAAAATTTATGGCTTTAATCAAATATTTCGGGTACTAATTGGCTTAGAATCATTAAACTTTGTCAGTTGATGCGTCTTGGGTCCTCGGAGTACAACAACTGAAAAGTAGGTCACGGTGACCTACTTTTGAAATTTTATGGCTGTATTTAATATTTTCAGGAATTATTTGGCTTAGAATCGTCAAAATTTGTCAGTTGATGCATCTTTGGTCCCTGGAGTAGGTTGACTGAAAAGTAGGTCACTTTGACCTACTTTTGAAAATTTATGGCTGTAATTAAATATTTTGGGTACTTATTGGCTAGAATCATCAAACTTTGTCAGTCGATGTATCTTTGGTCCTCGGAGTACAGCAACTGAAAAGTAGGTCACGGTGACCTACTTTTGAAAATTTATGGCTTTAATTAAATATTACAGGTACTAATTGGCTTAGAATCATCAAACTTTGTCAGTTGATGCATCTTGGGTCCTTGGAGTAAAACAATTGAAAAGTAGGTCACTTTGACCTACTTATAAAATTTTATGATTATAATTTTAAAAAATATTTTAGGTATTAATTGGCTTAGAATCATCAAACTTAGTTGATGGGTCCTTAGAGAATGACAAGTGATAAGTAGGTCACCATGACCAACACTCAGGTACTAATTGGCTTAGAATCATCTTGGGTTCTCAGAGTGTGAATTGGAATTTCAAGGGTTTATGTAAATATACAGGATACTTCGAGGCTTCAAATAGAAGTGATAGGTTGTACAGTTTATCAGAAGAGCGATTCAAGGCCCATGGGCCTCTTGTATTTGGAATATACATGATCTATAAGGTGACATTTTAGATGCACACTGTCTGTAATTTTATTCAGCATTTCACTTATTGCGGAAATGTGTTAGGAAGAACAGCAGCTTATCTACTCTTACTAGTACATGTATTGTGAAATTCATATTCTGCCCACAAAGTCAGAATGAACAGTATATTGATAGAAAAATTCTTCCTGCATTAGCATTAATATGCAGCGACAACACTGTGATTGATAATATATTAATTCAAGTAATGTTAGGATGTTCAAGTTCATTATTAAGATTTCAAGTATAACACGTGAATTTTATTACTTCATTCAAAATCGGTAAAGAAAAAAACACCCCACTAATGGGGGGGGGGGGGTTGCCGGCAGTGTTCTTTTTATATCTGTGGCAAGTCAGTATATCGTTTGAACTCTCGAACATTTGTTCATTCTTTTTTTTTTCTTTATGAATTTTCATTGGCAAAATGTAAAACACTTGCATCCCGCTTACACACAGACAGCTTAATTTTGTTATATAAAAGAAAAAATCGTACTTGATACTGTATTTCGTAAAAGTATATTATGATCTGTTTATAGTATCATAAAGGTCCGATATGCCAGGTGTTTGTAGGAATTAATTATTTTAACATGTTTAATGCTTTTCACTATGATAAATTAATTACAGTACTTGCTAGCCTGCATATAGAGAACGACTCCACCAGATTCAAATACAAAATAATCTTCTTCTTTTTTTTTTTTTAAAAAAAAAAAAGGAAAATGCATTATTAAATTTCACCCGTTTTCGGTGCTGAGGATTGATTGTATCCTAAAAGTATACAGATTTGTGGGTTTTTCCCCCGGCTGTGATGGGCAAACAGGGTGTATTATGCACCTTCCCTTCGTTGCAAATTACGTGCACACATACTTGCAACCTTTCAATTTTTCGGCTTAGCAATTTACGGTAACTTTCTCTTTGCATACCATATCTTTTACTCATTTTGATTGACCTTTAGCAGTTTAGTATCACATACAATATAAATTATTCCTTGCATTTTGCATCGCATTTATTATGTTTTATTAGTTTGTTCTTATACATAACACATATAATCAGAGCAGAATTCAAACTTATTATAATGCTGGTTCATACATTTACGAGGTTTACGGACAATAACGTACTTTCTACACTTTGTACGGACTAGATTCTATTGCTGAAGTAATTTTCAGAGAATTAAACAGGAAGCAATGCAACGTCCTTTGTGACGTAACTGATGTCATTATCAAATTTGCACAAAACAACCGCTCGAATCTTCGAAATTGTGTACCAAAATTGATGACAAAAGCAAACCCGCAACCTACCTTAAACTACATGGATGGTTTTCATTGACATGAGTAGTCCTGTCTAATTCTGTAAATAGAGGTTGCATCTTCAAGCTAATATGGGAGTAGCATGTGACCTGGTATGTCACACTTCAAAAGTTGTCTAGTTAATTCAGACCCTGATTAATTCAAACCATGGTATAAGGTACCTTTGACTGTAAATCTGATTGTTTATTTACAATGTTAATTTCTTTAATTTCATTTTTTCATTACAGTTGGTTGTTCCTTGATAAATGATTGGAACTGTCAACTTCAGTATAACACTACACTATTGCCAAATGTAATCGGACAAACTGACTTTAATGTGATAAGAAACCAACTGCAGGGATTGAAACAGATGTTATATAATGTACCATCAATGTGTCTTGATCCAATAATGGAGTTATCCTGTGGCATAATGTACCCTAAGTGTGAGAACGGCACCACCCAACAAATCTGTAGAGATTCATGCAAGGGTATGGCATTATTTCAATTGTAAAAAATAATTGATACAGATTGGTGGAAATTCTAACAGGCAGTTAATGTACAATTTTCCACATTGTAAAGGAGATTTTCTTCTTGAAAGCATTAGTTTTTCACTTACTAAACTTTTTATTGAAAACATTTGTTTTGCAGAAGTTGCTAGTCTTTATTCAGGTGCTTGCTCTGTTTATACAACGGCGTACAATGTTTCTGACTTCATTCTTTACTATTGTGGATTTTTGCCAACTGATGACTGTATGACAGGTTTGTATATTATATCTGCAAGTTCGTCCATTTCATGAATTGTAATTTTAGCTTTACTGGTCAGAGACCAGAAGAGCTTATGCGATAGTAAGGTGTCTGTCGTCTGTCCATCTGCGTGTCTGTAAACAATTTTTCAGAATGCTACTCCTCCTACAGTTTTGGTCTGATTTCAATATAACTTGGCACACAAATAGACTACACTAAGATACATATTTCTGTGTATCGGTTTTTATTTGGATGAATGGTGTTGCCTTGGTTACTAAAAATAGAAATTTCCGTGAAATACTTTCAAAATGCTACTCCTCCTATAGTTTTGGTCTGATTTCAGTATAACTTAGCACACAAGTAGACTACACTAAGATACATAATTCTGTATATCTATTGATTTTGGTGTTACAAAAAATTGAAATTTCTTTGATATACTTTCACAACATTACTTCACCTACAGTTTGGTCTGATTTTAATATAACGTGGCATGTAAGTAGACTACATTGAGATACATAATGACTTTGTTGTTTTTCGATTTTGATGAATGATGTTGCCATGGTAACTAAAATTGGAATTTCTCTAAAATTCTTTTAAAAGGCTACTCCTTCTACAGTTTTAGTCTGATTGCAATTCATCTTGCCACAAAAAGAGAGGAAAACAAGGATTATTATTTATTTATTGTTGTTGCAAAGTTTCAAGTCCTAGTGCTACTTTTCTCTTTCTTTGTTATAAGTACAAACCAGTTGAGCTACAGTCTCGACAGAGACTTCTGGTTTAAATTAAATCATTAGGCCTTTTACTGGTCTTGTTTGGTAAGATGAGCTTAAATTACCATAGGTACTATTTAGCTTATAATTGGAAACGAAGTTCTGCATGAGTCTGAGTCAAGTTACTGTAGAAGTTACAAAAATTGCCATATTAATGCCCTGTTCACACGGAGAGTTTAATTCCGATTAAACATAAGTTACTGCGAATTTAATTTGAACTGCCTTCACACTGGGAATTTAATGCAAATTAGTTTAATTCGAATTAATTTACTGCGCATTTAATTACTTCGCATTAGCTCTGTGTGAACGCTAAGCGAAGCTAATTCGAATTAAATTTTGACGCATGCATAATGGCACAATTAAGTCACATGCCACATGTCGGTGGTCAGATATGGGTACTTTTGCTATTTTTTAGTGGAAAACAAAGAAAAATTATGTTAATCACTGAAATGTGTATAGACACTATGACAGAATGTCATATGGGTCTGCTCCGCATAGGGTGACGTGATTTGAAAATGACGTCATAATAGCCTTACTGAATAGCCTTACTGTAGAAATAAAATTTTAATTCGCATTAGTTTACTTCGCATTAGCTGTCGTGTGAACGCAATTTAATTCGCATTATTTTAATTCGCATTATTTTACTTCGCATTAATTTAATGCGAATTAAACTCTCCGTGTGAACAGGATATTACACTTAAGTTTCCAGAGTCCAGGAACAGATACTCTGATATATCAGAGAATAAGGGAAGCCTCCATACTTTAAATACAGAAGTCAGTGGAGCAATGAAAGTTTACTTCATCACCTATGTTTACTACACAGAAAAAGTACATACGCATTATGATGAATGGGAGCAATTGCTTTGTAGCTCACCTGTGTCGATGACTCAAGTGAGATTTTCTGATCAAAATTTGTGTGTCTTTTTATTAACTTTTTGTTCCTCATTTAGAATTAAAGTTTGGGACATAAAGGAGATGGGCGAACATAGCGTGCAGAAAGCCTATAGCTTTAATTATATAAAAATCATGTTCAATTTGTGAATTTAGTATTTAGAGTAAAGTTCCCATTTTTGAAATTTATGAAATTATGATAAACAAAACTTTTCTGAGGAAAATTTTCTCAGCAAAATTTATTCTTTTATTAAAAAAATAATGTGCTATTTGTGGGGTTTGAACCCAGCAATCAAATCCTGTCAGTGAGTATCATTTTCTTTTGAGACTAGCACTCTAACCACTCAACTACACAAGTTTTGACGAAGAGTGGCATTTAAATCATGTTTGTGATATGACCCTTGACTCAATGGACTATAAGTATTTCTTGAAAAGATGCAATTGTTATGTCATAATAGTATATTTTTAAGGTATAGTGGGTCTTTGCTCCATATTTTTGGTAACCAAAATATGTATATCTTATGCAAACTTTGAGGATTAACTTTTAAAACTGTGGAGCGAAGACCCACTCATATCGAAAATTAGTGTTGTAGTATGAGAAAATGACTCTTTTTGCCTGCTTTAATGTGTTTGTAATATTTCATAGGCAAATGATTCCAATATTTGAGGAATTTTTGCAAATTTTAGAGATTTTACATAAAGTATATTTTAATGTTAGATGAAATATCAAGGAAAATTTTGGTATAATTGAGATTTAATAGCGATTCTCTGTAACCACTTAAACTTCTTTGCCACGCATGGTCACCGATTTTGATGAAACTTTGCCCATTATAACAACTTGACACCAGAAACATATATCAAATAAAATTTCGTTGCTATGTGTCTTGGTTGCCATGGTAACAGCCAGAAAAGTTGGGAAAATTGAGATTTTCAGCTACTTTGAATCTTTATTAAGCCTTAATAAAGACTAAGAATAGGAAACAAACCATTCTCACAAAAACCTGACACCTTGTTGCCACTTATGCTATAAAGAAACTATTTAGAATTTTTCTCTAAGTAAGTGGTAACCATGGGTACATTTGGAATACATTTTAGATGCTGAAAAATGCAGAAAAACGCTCAATATTCACCAATGACAGGTTTTAAATGATCAAACTCGATCAACAACCTAAGAAAAAACAATAAAAATATTTGACCTTAAGTAATTAGGTATTGGCAATATTATTCTAAAAATAACTTTCATGGTTGCCATGGTAACACAGTGTTACCATGCAAAATGTGTTGCTAAGATTGGGTTAATGCTACTATCTTCAGGAAAAACAATAAATTTCATGACTGGCACATATACATCCTTAGGACCTTGGAATACCGACAACATAAGAAAAATTGGGATTAATTGTTACGTTGCAGTGTAACCATGGAAGCAATGTACCAGTTGTTTAAAGTGATTTTTTTTGTTGCCTTAGGAATTTACTTACCTTTTATTCAAGAAACATATTATTTGACTCACCTTGAATAGTACTTATCTGGTAGAACTTAAGTTGAATATCATATATTGATAACATTTGTTGAAAAATACAACACTGTTGCTATGGTAACCAAGAAGGGAAAATGTTCAATTTTGTTAATTTCATATCAATATTAAACCCTATGTGCCAGCTTTTTGCATCCAGTTAGAGATTGGGTGGCAGTCAAAATTGAAAGTCAGGTTAGTTGTTCATAATTATCAATCATAAAAGTTTTGGGAATCTACATACAAGGGTACGTATCCAAGGAAACAGAATATTTTTCAGATTTTTATGCATATTTTTTCGGCTTATTTCCATAGCAACGCTCTATTTAAAGAATTGAATTTGAATTTTTTGAAATGTGAAAATTTGGGTCACATGAACGTCTTTAAAAATTGATCATTAGTTATATAGAAATATGCTTTTTAAAAAGATAGGATTAGATTTAAACACTAAGAGAGTGAATTCAAAATCCCTTTGTGGTATTAAAACCATGGCAACCATTGTCAACCTATAAGAAATATCATATTTCTTCCTTGGTATATGTTACTAAGGATCTTTTGTCTATAATTTGCTTACATTTCAACCTATAATTTTTTTTTATTCTTAAGTGTATAATTTTATAAAATTAAATGGGCAAAATTATTACTTTTGAATACTTTGTTTCCATAGAAACGTATGTAATAGTTGAAATACCAAACATGTTTATCATGCATTTAAGACATCAGGCCTTCAACTTTCAGAAACAATCATTGCCACTTACTTGCTTTGCTGCAAACGTTAACTGTGGGACTCTGAACATGTTGAAAAATGCCATTTTTCAAACTTTAGGACATGTTGTCATGGTAACCATGACACATAGCAACCAATTTCTGTCTGATTTGAGTTAACGGTGTCAAAGACTTTTATCATAGAGAGTTTGGAGAAATTCAGAGACTATGCGTGCCACAGCTCCTATATAAATGTTCAAGTCATTACAGAGAATGGCTCTTAATTTTTCACCTTCATGTTTGTAACACTGTAGGCTTTCCACTCATCATGTTCACCCATCTTCTTTGAGTCTGTCTGTCCTTCTAATTGTCAGTGAATAATTAATATTTCTGATATGATGAACCATTTGCTTGAAAATTGCCATATTTCATAAGTTTGATTAGGGCAAGGGGGATATATTTTATATTTTAAGCTTTTGTTCGACCTTTTTAAGGACACTATAAATATGAACTGTGTTATTGCTTTTTTGTCTTTTCAGTAATGGTCAATGCTAGTGATATATTTGTCCAAACAACGACGGGTACTCCACCAATAACTACAGGTAACATTCTCCAGTTAGCTCTCTTAACAAAGACCAGTACTAGAATGATATTTCATATAAAATTCTCCAATAAACAGTTAACAACAACCAGCATTGCACCTATAATGCTTAATAACAACAGCAACCAGCATTGCACCTATATTGCTGGATAACAACAACAACAACCAGCATTGCACTTATAATGCTGGATAACAATAACAACAATGACCAGCATTGCACCTATAATGCTGGATAACAACAACAACCAGCATTACACCTATAATCCTGGATAACAACAACAACAACCAGCATTACACCTATAATGCTGGATAACAACAACCAGCATTGCACCTATAATGCTGGATAACAACAGTAATGTAGGATAACATTCTCCAATTAGCTCTTAATTAAGAAGGACCACTAGTACATGTACTGCATTGATAATACAAAGCACTCAACGGGAAACAAAGATCCAGCAGAAATAATATTGGATAACATCTTCCAACAGCTAGCACTACACCAATTAAACATTTAATATTCTCAATTAACAAATTAATACATTTTTTTCTGTTGTAATACATGTATCCCAAAGCTATTATATAACAAGTTTGACATTGATTTGTCAAATACTGATGCATTTCCAGTTTTCCATAATCAAACTTTTATTGACTCTTTTATTGATGCATGCATACAGACTTATATATTAACAAAAATAAGAGTGACTAGATGCGATCTCATTGCGAGCAACGAGTGGGTCTTCCATCCGATTTTCGATAAGATAAGAATTTAACTGAGATTTTCGTTTTAAAATACTGATATAAATAAACAATTTTGCTTCAGTAATTTGTAACAAAATACTGATCATTAATAAGTTAAAGATTAAAGACTTTCCGCTGGTCTTGGCCCCTTATATGAGTGGTCAGCCCCTTTTTTCATATCATCTTACAGCTTTCATAATTTTCAACACTTTTTCTGCAACAACCATTTAGAAATTGGTTTTTGTTTCCGAGATATATGGAAAAGATATATTAAGAGCCGATCCTTCAAGTCCTAAATGGGGACGTCTAGCAAAAAATTGAAAGATTGCATATGATTAAGAATATCATTTTGAACGTCTTTTGTTCAATATAGTTTATCAAAATATACTTCCTTTTCAAGATATATTGCACCAAAGATTATGCAATCTGACCCCTTATGACCCCATATAGCATAAGATATGATGTAAACATCATGTTATATTGTTAAAGAGTGTGAAGATGAACTATTTCGCTTCAGTAATATATTACAAAATATTGATCATTCAAGAGTTAATAATTAAATTCTTTCGGCCCTCTCGGCCCCTATTTTCAGAGATCAGACTCTTTTCCTTGATATCACCTTAAAGATCTCATGATTTTGAACATTATTTGTTCAACAACTATTCAGAAATTCTTTTTCGTTTCCAAGATATTTGAGAAAGACATTTTTAGGGGCCAACCCTTCAACTCCTTAATGGGGACGTTAAGCAAAAATTGAGAGGTTACATATTGTTCAGAACATTATTTGGAACATCTTTAATTCAATATTGCTTATCCAAACATTTCCCACTTTTGAGTAAAAGAGTGCCAAAGATTTTGCATTCTGACCCCTTATGGCCTCTAATTATGTAACATGTAATGTGAATATCATAATATATAGTTGAAAATTGTTGAGATAAACATTTTTGCTTCAGTAATGAATTACAAAATATTGATCGTTAAAGAGTTATCGATTAAAGACTTTCGGCCCCTTTTGGTCCCTATTTTGAGGGGCCAATCCCTTTTTTCTTCATACCACTTTAAAGCTGTCATGATTTTGAACAATTTTTGTTCAACAACTATTCAGAAATTCTTTTTCGTTTCCGAGACAGTTGTGTAAGAAATATTTAGGGGCTGTCCTTTCAACTCCTTAATGGGGACGTTTAGCAAAAATTGAGAGGTAACATATTGTTCAAAACATTATTTGGAACATCTTTAATTCAATATTGCTTATCAAAATATTTCCCATTTTTGAGATATAAAGCGTCTAAGATTTAGCATTCTAGCCCCTTATGGCCCCTAATTATGTAACATGTAATGTGAATATCATAATATAGTTGAAAATTGTTGAGATAAACATTTTTGCTTCAGTAATGAATTACAAAATATTGATCGTTAAAGAGTAATTGTTCAAAGACTTTCGGCCCCTCTCAGCCCCTATTGTGAGGGCCCAGCCCCTTTTTCTTCATATCACTTTAAAGCTGTCATGATTTTGAACAATTTTTAGCTCACCTCGACGAAGTCGAGATGAGCTTATGCTATACCCCCGGCGTTGGCGTCGGCGTCGTGTGGCGTTAGCGTCGGCGTCCCAGGTTAAAGTTTTAGGAGCAAGTCCATTCCCAAGTAACTACAAGCCCTACCTGGACCAAACTTGCATGGATGATGCATCTAGGGATGGACACTACCACACTTGCTTCGGATGCTGGATCTGACCTAGATTTTCCAGATGAGTGACCAGGTTAAAGTTTTTGAGCAGGTCCATTCCCAAGTAACTACAAGCCCTACCTGAACCAAACTTACATGGATGATGCATCTAGGGATGGACACAACCACACTTGCTTCAGATGCTGGATCTGACCTAGATTTTCCAGATGAGTGACCAGGTTAAAGTTTTTGGAGCAGGTCCATTCCCAAGTAACTATAAGCCCTACCTGAACCAAACTTGCATGGATGATGCATCTAGAGATGGACACTACCACACTTGCTTCAGATGCTGGATCTGACCTAGATTTTCCAGATGAGTGACCAGGTTAAAGTTTTTGGAGCAGGTCCATTCCCAAGTAACTATAAGCCCTACCTGAACCAAACTTGCATGGATGATGCATCTAGGGATGGACACTACCACACTTGCTTCGGATGCTGAATCTGACCTAGATTTTCCAGATGAGTGAATTTTAGCCATATTTTAATCAAATTAGCATGGATGATGTATCTTAGGATGGACACTTTCAGACTTGTTTTGGATTCTGAATCTGACCTACATTTTCCAGATGGGTGACTAGAGTAATGTTTTTGGAGTAGCTATATAATATTATGGCATGTTATGATTAAACAGCTTGGATGGTACATCTAAGGATGAAAACTTCCAGACTTGCTTTGGATGTTGGAACTGTCCAAAATTTTCTTGATTAGTAAACAGGTTAGAAGTTTTTTGAGCAGGTCTATTTCCAAGTATCTATAAGTCCTTCTTAAACCAAACTTATATGGATATTGATCTTGGGATGAACACTAACTATAAAAAATATGATGTGAGATTTGCCTTACTTATAGATAGCCTTCGTCGAGGTGAGCTTCGTAATCTTTGATTACCTATGTTTGTTCAACAAATATTCAGAAATTCTTTTTCGTTTCTAAGATATTTGCAAAAGAAGTATTTAGGGGCCGTCCCTTCAACTCCTTAATGGGGACGTTTAGCAAAAAATAAAAGGTTGCATATTGTTTAGAACATTATTTTGAACATCTTTTGTTCAGTATTGCTTATCAAAATATTTCCCATTTTTGAGATATAAAGCATAAACAATTTAGCATTCTAGCCCCTTATGGCCCCTATTTATGTAACATATGACGTAAAAATCATATCATATAGTTGTAGTTTGTTAAGATGAACATTTTTGCTTCAGTAATTTATATCAAAATATTGATTGTTTAAGAGTTATCGATTAAAGACTTTTGGCCACCCTCGGCCCCTAATGTGATGAGTCAGCGCTTTTTTTCTTGATATCATGTTAAAGATCTTTTCATTCTGCACAAATATTGTTCAGTATGTTTTAACAAAATAATTATACTTTAAAAAATATGATAAAAAATGTCTCAAAAATTCACTCATAATTCGTGTCCTAAATTTCGACCCCTACCGAGCTTCCATACTAGGCACTTCCGGAAAATATCTAAACCCAGGTGCAAAATGGCAACATGTCCTCTATCATCACTGAAAATTTTAGCGCTCTACCTTAAGCCGTTTTTGAGTTCCATCACAGACAAGGAGGTCCTCTGAATTTTAATAAAAGGGTGATAACTTTCGACCAGAAGTAGATATCCCTTAACAGACTTGCCGGAATTAACTTCAGAAAATTTGAATAAAATCGAACGAGCCATCTCCGAGAAATCTTCTTCACAAATTTTGTAAAGAGAAAAAAGAATAATAATAATAAAGGTAAAAAAGAAACCTAAGAATAATAGAAGGGTCTTCCGCTGAAGACGGAAGACCCTAATAAAAAGGTCCACAATTACGGTAAAAAGATTGATATTTTGTTGCAAAACTTCAATGTTAAGTGCAACAATAATGCTGGATTCACCTTTCACACTCTTACCAGCTGTCTAGCATTTCAATCTGAATAATGTATACAGAGTCTAAGAGTTCATGCAATATAATCTTAAAATTATGTCAAAATATGTCAAACTTCTGCCATTATTGTTGAAGTTTGACCTTGGAATCATTAAACTTAATCCTTCATCTGGCAGCCATGCATATTTGTAGCAAAATGACATGGAAAGATAGATCAAGATGTATACTTTAAATTATGTCCACAATTAAATGAACACCTATCACTTTCTTTGACCTTAAACTTGTTTCTCCATCCAGCTAGCATCTCTCTGACAAGTGTTAGACTAAAAGGTCAGGTGTACTGCATGGAAAATGGACTTTTGAACAATATCATACAGGTTGATCAAGTTCATTTCCTGATATTTTTCATTGACAGGCCCAGGACTGGGGGGAGTCCGATTCCGTACTGGTAATGAAACAGAAAGATCAGGAGTAGTAGAGATTCTGTACCAAGGTTTCTGGGCACCTGTGTGTGGAAACTACTTCTATAACTCTACAGCCAGTATCCTCTGTAAAGAACTAGGATTTGGGTGAGTGAAAACATGAAGGAGAAAACAGTATATCCAAGATAAGAATTTGTGCACTAGTATTTCTTTTAGATAGCACTCAGTTCCTTTTATTTAATTTAAGAAATTTTTATATGGAGGTAAGAGAAATTGCCAAATATTAAATTATTTTTATATCTGTGTCTTTTAGAGGAGGAACAAAAATGACTTCAGTTTATGAGTACAGCACTAGGTCAATTGAATTGTCCTGTTCTTACACATCTAATCCTGGACTTGAAAATTGTAATGCCTACATGGTCTCCTACTGTAGCAATACTGCAAGGATCAACTGCTGTAAGTATCTTGTACAGTATTTGTATATCTATCTCTATTTAATTAAGAGAGAGAGAGAGAGCAGTTATTCAAAGAATAGAATGCTTTCTTTGTTTATACTGAGATTAATTGCAACATTGCAGAAAAATACATATATCCTGAGTAAGATATAATTTTACAGCTGTTTCTCATACCATTTTTAGATGATAGCAGCCCCTCTTGTACCTTTGATGATGCCTGGAATGATTGTGGCTATACCCTAGGAAATTGGAGGATTTGTAAGAAATTTTCTCAATAAAAAAAATAAGAATCATGTCCAACTGTTCAATGTAATTATTGTGTAAAAATAAATCTGTTCAAGTTGTTTATCCCATGGGTTCTCATAATTATTTAACAAATTTTGAGTTTGAAAAAGATTTTTAGCTCACCTGTGAGCTCAAGTGAGCTTTTCTGATCACATTTTATCTGTTGTCCGTCTGTCTTTCAATCTGTAAACTTTTCACATTTTTTTACTTCTTCTCAAGAACCACTGGGCCAATTTCAACCAAACTTGCCACAAAGCATTCTTGGGTGAAGGGAATTCAAACATGATCAAATGAAGGACTCTCAGAATCAGAAAATTTTATTTAAAGTCGGATTTTCAAACAAATAACATAAGCTTTATAGAGCTGTCTTTCAAGGGGAGATAATTAAATATTCCAATATTGAACATTGAGTTGCATCTTAAATATCTTAAGAACCACTGGGTCAAGAAAATTTAAAGTTATGTGAAACCTTCATTAAATAGTGTAGATTCAACTTTGTTGAAATCATGACCCCAAGGGTAGGGTGGGGCCAGTATAGGGGATCAAAATTTTACATAGAAATAAATAAGAAAAAAATCTTCCTTAGAGGAGCAAAGCCATAGTAAATCATATTGATGTGGAAGCATCCTCGGGTAGTGCAGATTGAAGTTTGTTCAAATCATGACGCCAACGGTAGGGAGGGGTCACAATTTTATAAGGAAAAGAACATCTTTCAAAATCTTCTTCTCAAGAACACCATATCCATGATTAGTCATATGTAAATATCTTCAGGTAAGATGGATTTAAGTTCAGATCATGACCCCCAAGGGTTATGGTGGGGATTTATCTTTCAAAATCCTCATCACAAGAACAGCAAAGCCATGATTAGTCATATGAATACTAAATACTGTAGATTCAAGTTTGTTCAAATCATAACACCTGTAGGGTGGGGTCACAACAGGGATCACAGTATAATGTAGGAATATATAACTGAATAAATGAACTGATGAAGAACAGCACATATTGACTCAGGTGAGCATTGTGGCCCAAGGCCTCTTGCTGCATGTTTTATGAATGATTTTTAGCTCACCTGAGCCAAAGGCTCAAGTGGCTTTTCTGATCAAAGAGTGTCCGGCATTGGTCTGTCATCTATAGTCTGTAAACTTTTCACATTTTTGACTTCTTCTCAAAAACCACTGGGCCAATTTCAACCAAACTTAAAACAAAGCATCCTTGGGTGAAGGGGATTTAAGTTTGTACACTGGAAGTGTCGTGCCCTCTTTCAAGGGGAGATACTTAAGAATTCATGAAAATTTGGTGGCATCTTTAAAAAATCTTATTCTTAAGAACCACTGGGCAAGAAAAGATGAATCTTATGTGAAAGCTTTATTACATACTCTAGATTCAAGTTAGGGGGTTGTAATTTGTCATAGTTTTACATAGGAATATTTAGGTGTAATGGTTAAGGGGCATTTGAGTAAAATGCATCGAAGACTTCATATAGTGGAATAACCTGACAACCCTTGGAATGAGCTTGCCAAACCAAAGGGTATATAAGGTAAAGCTTTGGGAAAGTCAGGCATTCAGAAGCTAACTGAAGAAGTTGGATGTTGAATCAGCAGTAAAGAAGTTAAAACTTATAAACACCAGTGGCAAGTATCCTAAGGAATTGATGTTTAGCTTCTTCTTAGCCAATGTGCTCAGGTGAGCAATGTGGCCCATGGGCCTCTTTTTTAAGATGCTCACTTCTAATTTTTATTTTTTAAACAGCTGGTTCAACGCTTAACCTCATGTATGGGTCCTCCAATGTAACTTCCCCCCAATTCGCCAGTCCAACAAACGGAAGTGTTCAATTCCAGTACATTATCTACAACCAGGCAAGCACATTCCTCAGGCTTCATTTGATGACGACAAACACAAGCCAGGTTACAGATTTTTCAGGTAGGAATATTGTATTTTTATACTGTTTTACAGGGAAAAAAAAAAAAGAAATATTCCTAATAAATCATGAGCATGCACAAACACGGAGTGAATTAATTGTTGTTTCTACATGTACATGTAGTTTGCTGGATTCAGATTTATACTGGAGTAATTAGAAATGAACACAGTGGTACATAGATGATGTTTGGTATCATCCTGTTGTTTGATATGTATATTGATAAGCAATTCACTTGTTGCTAATTATTGTAGTATTACATATGAGAAAATTAAAAAGACTGAATATGTTGGTCTACAAGTTATTCTTTTTTAAAGTTATTTTCATGTATTATTTTTACAGGCTCTATAGTGGACTTGTGGCTTACAAGATGTATAAATCTACCCCAGGAGGAGTCAGTGAGGCTTGTTTTTGAGGGGCTTTATGATTCCTATTCCTCTTCCTCAGTGTTAGCCCTGGATAATATCACCATATCAAAACAACCATGTCAAGGTATATTAAAATAAAATAGATGTGTTGATAGAATTCAAAAAAAGATGTCTTTATCACAAGGAGAAGGATTAATGAAATGCATAATTGGAGAGAATGCCCTAATCTTATTTGATATCTCACTTGAGTTTTATAGTCATCATTATCTCAACTTTATTTTTGAATCATCTCAAGAAATACTACAGATAATATTAACATAAGGATTTAGTTTGACAAAAAATTATTTCCTTTAGTTTAGTACATGTAATTGGAATTTCCTATTTTTATTTCCCCTTGTTGATCAACATTGCTGGCTTATTTATGAATTAGTTTATGTATACATTGTAGTATTTTGTAAATAAGCTTTAAGTTTTTCTCCAAAACACAGAGCTTTAAAGTGACAGTACGGCGCATCTCATCAAAAAACTGACTAGATAAAATTTTCCGAGAAGATTTGGAATTTTTTTACTACTCATAAATGTATAAACTTTCAGAAAATTACAACTTTTACAATTAAATAATTTGGATTATTTCATTAAAATTAATAGTTATTTATGGGACGTAAATATATACATCGCAACGTGTTCGGGGTTCCACATTCCATGCTATGCACGCATGCGTAGTTTTCATAAACAAAACAGCATTGTTAGAGAGGGAAGCCCGGTAGGCCTGCTACATTGACGAAGTTGACCAAAAATAAAAAGAAACTGAAAATAGAACTTGAAAAAGCAACTTTCCTGACTAAAATTTAGTTTGGGGATTAATATAATCGCTGGATAAGGAAGAAACGGGAACTCGGCGACACTCACGCAGGGCTCTCGAAGGTTCTATTCGACAGGTTTGTTGATACTTGTTATAATTTCTCATTTTTCCATCGCTTTCAAAGAAAAAAAAATAGTGTAAACTCAACATAAAAATACACCTTTGACTTATAAACATTGTTGCCATTTGAAATGCTAATTTTTTTAACAGTGCAGAAAAATATTTTGTTTGACATTTGCCGCGATAACGTATGATTTGGTGGTTTTTCCTTTCTCGGACCCCAATACACAAAACGTCAACATTTGTACTTTTAATTCTGTTAAATTCTCCTGAATGCAGACTAAAATCTTTACGATTATCATTTTAGATTATTTTATCAGAAAGTTATGATAATTTGTTTTTGAAAATTGCTTTTACCTAATATTCATTATAATTGTAAACTCTACAGTGTAGGCACGTGCCGTTTTAGAATTCACGTGGTACAAATAAACAGATCTAAGATTGCTCCAGTTCGTACGACCCTTGATTTTCCGGCAGATTCTAATTACATTAATTTTGTTTGAGTAAAGAATATTTTTGTTTCTCAAACTGCTTACATCAACTTTATACCTTATTTCTTAATGACATATTGGGTAAATTTGAATGAAAAAGCACACAATTTGCAGCCATACTGTCGCTTTAACTAACTAAGCTTACCATAGAGCATCCCTCATTAAAGGGAATTCAAGTCTATTCAAACAAAGGGACGTGTCCCCTTCAAATGCAGATGGTTAAAATTTAAAGGGCTTGTATTAAATCTTGTTAAGAACCATAAGTCAGAAATATAAAAACTAATATGACAGCTTCCCAATATTTGTGGATTCAAATATGTTATTATTCCCAAGGTGGGCCTTTAATAAAGTTGGGTGCAAGGATTTACAAAAGATTTTATTGAAAATGTCTCTTTAGCTGCTACAGAAACGCTAAGCTAAAGAGTCAAACTATTGTTCTTGCATCCATGTTTGCAGAGATTTGAATAGGAAAGTCATACATGCCCAAATTCTCCATTACAGAAGGATTCTTATGATGAGGGGAGGCAACTATCAGTGTCCAACAATTACTGAAGAGTCTGACAATAAAAGACTTAAAATAGCTTTATTAACTTGCACGTGTTCCTTTTTTTTATTTTTGAAAGGTTTCCCAGACCTGTCCTGTACATTTGATGACCCATCGTCCTGCCATTTTGAAGTTGATCACCATAAAAGTTTGATTCCTCCCTCATTCAGATGGAAGCTCTCCAAAAGCAATGACACTTCAGGTAATGCATACATGTAAACTGTACGACTTTACATGGAAGTCAAACATTTTTTACTCCATCTCTCGCCTACTGCTTTTATCAAAAATGTAAATCTACAGAATCCTTTTTTTGTAGCTTGGATAGACATTTTGTTTGAAAATAGTGACTGTTCACACACGTCTCTGTGATTACATTGGCTATAATAAAATTTGTTTACATCCCAAAAAAAAAAATGCAAAAGATAGTATTCTAGAATCTTAATGAAAACTTCCTTCATAAATGCAAAGAATGGGAATCAGCAGTTCATATAAACTTTAATTCTAGATGATAACCATCATCCAATGAGTAACTCTTTAATTAACTAAGGATGACTGATACCTGAAACATATAGAAATAATATTACATTACATAAATGATTAGTTATCTCCTCCCCCGGGGACAAGTTTTTTAGGCATTAATAAAACTTAAAAGGTCTGTATAAATCAAATATCAAATTACGGAATGTTTCATATCACAACTGTACTTCAGTCACTAGTAATTAAAGATCAATTGAACTGTCCAATAATCAGTTATTCTCTGCAGAATCCATGGAATCCTGTCTAGTATTGCGGCGTGGTCTTCCAGGCGTCAACAACTCTTTCTTTCCAGGTGCATTGTGCGGCTGAAGACGAGCCAGAGCGCGGGGTAAACGTGTGACCTTCGGTTTGTCTTCATGTTCTGTCGGAGGAGCGACTTCGTCCTTGTCCGTCAATAGTCGTCTTGGCGATAAACGCGACTTAGCGGTTGATTTTGGGGTCACGACTGCAGGTGAGACCTCTCCAGATGTAGCAGGTGAACCATGGTTAACAGGTGGTGGAACAGAAGGGCCATCCACCCTGGGAGTCACATGCGAAGGTTGTGGTGTGCTACATTTCAATGGAATTAGAGTCAATGTTTTCTGAGTCGAGGATGAACCATCTGTAACAGTCTTTTCTGAAGGCTGTGGCATTCTCGGCATCGTTTCAATCGCACTGGGTGAATTGCTGTTAAACGGGTGAATTTCCTCAGATGCTGGCGATTTCTTAGCGTAACCCTTCCTGTGCCATCTACACGTACCACATACTGGTGGTATTGGCGGACCTCAACAACAACTCCAGTGCGTTCCCATCTCCTTGGGTGGTTGCCCATTAAGTTTTGGATATACACATGGTCTCCAACCTGCAGTGGTGGTAGCTGATGGGTATGCTCATTCCATCTTTCATGCTCTCTTGAGTGGCGTTTGGCAAGAGCTAACTCTCTACTCGACATCAGTTCCTTCCATGTATCATGAGGCGAATATCTACCCATTACGATTGGTACGGCATCTCTGATCGGACGACCAAACAGGATCAAGGCTGGGGATGCCTTCGTCTCTGGATCAATGGAGTTCCTGTATATAAGTAAAGCCCTCTGAAACTTATCCACGTCTAAGGAACCATTGGCTGTGATGTTGTCCGCAAGCATACGTTTTACCATCTTTACTGCAACTTCAGCTCTGCAGTTGGCATGTGGATTTGCAACTGATGAGATTCTATGTCTGACTCCCCAGGCTTTCAGGAATTCCTGTGTCTTTCCAGCTGTATACTGAGGACCTCCATCTGATGTTAATTCCTCTGGGATACCAAATGTGACAAACGTCTCATGAAGGCGCTTCACCAGTCCATCCGCTCCAGACTCCGATCTGTATACCATGGGCCAGTTGGAGTACCTGTCCACAACGACAACATAATCCTTACTGTTGTAGGTGAAGTAGTCGCTGCAGATCTTCTGGAAAGGATATTCAGGAGGAACTATATCATTAGGTGGCTGCATGGGGTTTGACTTAGCCATCTGGTGACAATGTCCACACTGGTCCCTCGTCCTGGCAATATCCACCGTGATATCTGGCCAATACACCGAGTCCATGGCTCTGGCACGCATCGACGAGACTCCTTGGTGTGCTGCATGAAGTGCATTGAGTACTGGTTTACGTAAGGCAGGTGGAATGACTATACGCTGTCCCAAGAGAACCACACCATCAACAGAGCATAGACTGCCAGAAAAACGATGAAATGGGCGCAACTCCAGTGGCAAATCCCTATAATCCTCTGGGAACCCTTCTTCTATCTGCTGAAGCAGGCTAATATACGTAGGATCTGATGCTGTGGCTTCACGTACCATATCCCAAGTTACAACCATGATGTTGGCATTTAATGCAGTTGTAGCGGCAGCAACTGTGGAGGTATCATCAGCTTGATCTCGATCCTCAGTAGATAGGCCGAAACTGGTGGGTGTATCACGACAACTGGCAGAGCAACTGTCAAGGGACTTGTCTACTGTGGCATCACCAGGTAATACCAGTCGATCTGGGGGGCAAGCTGGATGTCTGGAAGCTGCATCCGGACCAAGGTTCTTCTTCCCAGGTACATGAACCACCGTAAACTTGTATCCAAGGGTCTTTTCTTTCAGGTTAAGGAGACGCCTGTTATCTATTTCAGTGAGTGATCGGTCGTTCAATATCTGGAGTAGTGGTTTATGGTCAGTGGCGACAATGAGATCTTCGCATCCGAGCACATAGTATCTTGTCTGGTGGAGTGCGTACACAACAGCCAAGGCTTCGCCTTCGATTGGAGCGTATCTACTTTCTGCTGGGTGGGTGAATCTACTGCCGACCAAACAAAGCTTCCATCCATCATTACAGCATGCTGGGGTCTTACTGGCACAGCTGCAATACTTCTGCATCATGAAGAAGCCAATACCATCAATGGACCAGTCTGTGGCTAGACAGGTCATGCGTGCTGGGTCAAACAGACGAACACCTTCCTTCATCTCCTGGATAATGACCTCTTTGGACTTTGTAAATAGTTCATCTAGCTCATCCGTCCAATGGAACGGTGTAGATGGTTTCAATAGAGCTCGGAACGGTTTCATCTGTTTAGTCATGGCAAACGCGTAGGCACCTTGGTTGAGCAATCCAAACCATGCTCTTGCACCGGTAATGTCGGATGGTGTGGGAAAGTTGCTGATTGCATCTAGGAACTTTGTGCTTGGTCGTATATTTGTAGGAGTAATTGTGAGTCCAGCAAAATCTACAATATCTTGAGCAAACTGGAACTTCTTCGGGTTGAGGGTAATACCATTCCGAGCACAGAGGTCTAACCATTCGCACGTCTGGAAGAATGCTGCTTTAACAGAATCTGCCCACATACAAGTGTCATCCACGCATTTGACCTTGTTCTTGAAGTCCGTAATGACAGCATCAAATCGTTGGTTGTAAGCATCTCCGCTGGCCATAAATCCCTGTGGAGCTACCTTGTATCTGTACCGTCCCCATGGTGTGATAAAAGTGGTAAAGTGACGGTCCTCCTCTCGAATAGGTACAGAGTGGTATCCATTCCAAGCGTCAGTAACGGTCTTCTTCATACCTTGAGGTACCCTGTCTGCTAGATGAAACGGACTCGGTACATGATGGGTCTGGCGTACGGAGTGACGGTTTTGTGGTTGAAGATCTACCGTCCTTCTGGGCGTACCATCAGCTTTACCTGTAACTACCATCCTGGAACACCATGTTGTAGGGGTATTCTGGCTAACTTTCTCCAAGACTCCAATCCTTACGTCTCTCTCCAGGTCAGCATAGACTTTATCCTGCCAATGGATGGGTACCAGTGCTGGCTTGTGAACAGCAACTGGTCTGGCATCAGGATCTATGTGAAGCTTTAGGGGCTCACAGTTCATCAGCGGTAAAGGTTGATGTTCACATACGTTAAAAGTTGTAGCACTGTAGTAATCAAGTAGCCATTCCTTTAATGCATCCACATTTTCTTCAGTAGCGTCCAAGCCTGGTGGTAGTGTTGTTGGTAGTGGAGGTGGATTAGGCTGACGTCTGGGACAGGAGCAGGTAGTCTCATCTTCTACAGAAGCAAAACTCTCTGATGTGTCTACGGGATGGTTTGGGAAGTCTGCATGAATTATTCCAAGAGAAACCAGTGCCTCCCTGCAGATGAAAGCTTTTTCCATGACATCAGATACATAACATAATATGCGTGTAGATTTGGAACCATCTCTGACCCTCACATCAACTGCAACCGCTCCAATAACCCCAAGGTTTTCTTTGATGGCACCTCGCATAACGAGCTTAACTGGAATTAGGTCCTTTCTGGTAATTCCCAGGTTGTTGGCTGTCTGCAATGGGATTATCGTACTCTGGCATCCGGTGTCAGCTACCATGGTCAGTTGTATCGTTTTGAGCCTTGTAACATCTTTGATGGGATGTCCAAATGACGCATGGTCCTCGGCCAAAGGTGTCATATTAACCAGTAGCATCGGATGAGGTTTGGACGGCCTAGCTATCCATTTTCCTTCAAAGATGTGATGTTCAAGACGTGCTGTATTCTGATATTGTTCTGATGTGGTACATAGCTGGTCGTAGACATAACCAACCTTGTCGTCAGCATCTTTCGTCGGTTCCTGTGATGGTCCCTGATTGCGGAGTTTCTGTCCTCGTCCCTGTGTACAAGCCCTTGACGATGAATCACGATGTCCCCAGGCACCACACGTTGAACACTTGCTGCATGACTTGGTATAATGACCCTTAACTTTACACTTGGCACATGTAGATGTCCAGGCCTCGCAACTTCTTTGTCTGGCTCAACGATCGTTTCTTTGTCCGTGGGCAGGTCCACCACATGCCCAGCACTTGCCTCCAGGTCCTTGTACTGATTTTTGGCTATGGGTCGTTGTCGACATCGCACCGGCTGAATCTCCAACTGCACTCCGTGTAACTTTGCCTTGTTCCTTCTGTGCTATGAAGGAAACAGTCTCTTCCAAGGTTCTGTCTGTCTTAGGATCACCAAGCAGGTCAGACAAAATTTCAGGGTCTGCAATTCCTCTAACCAGATTGTCCTTTATGATCTCATCACTGTAGTCGTAAATGTGGTTACACCCTTCCTCCTTGCATGTGGCCTTGTACTGACAGAGAGACGCCTGACCTCGGAGACTGGCTAAAAACGTTCTGATGCTGGTACCAGGTGCTTGTGTCATCTTACTGAGCTTAATGCGTTGTACCAATGTGCTCTCATCCTTCACAGCAAGCCGTTTAATGACATTCATCAGGTCTGCCTCTGGCATGTCTGTGATGTTACCTCGTTGGTCACGCATGACGTCGGTCCGAAGGTCTGAGTCACAGCAGTAGAACAGAGCAGTGGGTATGACGTTTTGGGCAATGGCCATACCCACCTTGTACATCTCCCATTGTCGAGTGAACGCTGACCACTGGTCTGGGTCACATCCAGCAGTTATGGTGGGTGGGTCCAACTTCAGTTTGGGAGCTGCGGCAGCTGCTGGCTGGGCCTGTGGCTGGTGAACAGTTCTATCGTGGATCTGGAGGGCTGCCGTCATCGCTGCGGCAAAAGCTGCATCCAGGTCCTGAGACTGCCACTCACATCCAAATACAGGGCACTCTAACGTTGGCATGTTGGGGAGTATAGATCGTCTTTTGTACCAAAATTGTCAAATTGTGTAGAACTGGTATCAGTCATAGATGATAACCATCATCCAATGAGTAACTCTTTAATTAACTAAGGATGACTGATACCTGAAACATATAGAAATAATATTACATTACATAAATGATTAGTTAAATTCAGCTCTACTTTTGTTTCAGTCATCGCAGAAATAAAACCTTTTTGGAGAAATACAATCTAGTTTTAGATCTGAATTGTCTAATGATATCATTTGCTCTATTTGGCAACGAAATGAGCAATGCTAATAGTTGCTTCCAGGCTATATAAAAAAAATTACTTTTCAAAAAGCTAAAGAGCCACTGAAAGCTGTGATGAACATGAAAAAACATTTCCTTGCATAATATATGAAAATTGTGTTTTTGTCTGCTTAAAGACATACAACACAGTGGGGGAGATAACTCTTGGGATTTCAATTAAACATTTAGCGGTAAATTTGACGTTAATTTTTAAGCATCAAAATGACGATCAATATGATCCCAATGTATTTAAAGAAAATGGGATTAGAGACTATGATTGTGGTTTCTTTATGAATATAAAATCCTATCATTGACTATTTGTGCATTTGCAAGAACCCCCTTCCCCTCCATAAAAAGGAAGAAATGGCAGATTATCCCTTAAATTTCTTTAATTTAAGTTTAGTTAATTCTTTATATTGCTTTTATGATTATACCAAAGCATTTTTTATCTGAAAGTGTTTATGCTACATTGCTTTTTTTCCCCTTAACAATTGTCCACATAACATTGAGATTACCGGCCTGTCTTAATATTATCATATTAGGCAAATAAATACGGCATTGTTTTTCTTTTCTGTAGAAAAAAAAAAATTAAAAAGTTTTAATAAGTGTATAGTTACCGTTTTCAGAAGGTTACTGATCAAAGAGAAACAGCTCTAAAAATGTAGGAGGTGCATGTTTTTCCTCTCCTTACTCGAGTTGTTCCTCCTGTTTTCCGAACAATTATATTTTTTTCATGAATACACAGATACATTTACAGTGAGTTCTAATGAACAAAAAACTGAAAGCTATAGTATGTACAAATTAAAGTAAGTATCAAAAGTGAAAAAGAATTATTTACTGAAATTAAATACAACGCATGCATTTCATTGAGGATATCTTTTACTGTAATCAGTTTCAGTTCGCATTTCCTCAAATAAAAACAAAACGATTGATACCATTGTAGATGATTTGGGCACATGAATAAATTTTAAACAGGTGATGGATTTACAGTTTGATACATTGAAGTTAATATGGATGAATATGTAATTTCCTTTTTTATTTTTTTTTTTTTTTTGTTTATTGAAACAACAGAAGGATACAGCATCTCTTCATCATCTCTTCTGACCCAGTACTTCTTTAAAAAAAATTGAAAGAATTTTTTTTTCTAAATATCCTATGAAAAATTTTGATCACCTATTGTAGCCACACCCTTCCCCTGAGGGACATGATCTGAATAAAACTGAATCTACACTTCATAATGAAGCTTTCACATCTTTTCTGACACAGTGGTTCTTGAGAAGATTTTTGAAAGATGTCACTAAAATTTCACTAATTTTTAACTACTTTCCTTGAAAGAGGGCATGTCCCCTCATTTGAACAAACTTGAATCCCCTTCATCCACGGATGCTTTGTGGCAAGTTTGGTTGAAATTGACCCAGTAGTTCTTGAGAAGAAGCTGAAAATGTGAATAACGCAAAAAATATTCCAAATAATCATTACTACTGAACAGAGAAACTAATACATGTATTCAATCTCCAAGTATATATTACAAGAAAAAAGAATTGGCTGATTTATCAGATATCTCAAGAATTACGGTATCTTTACATGTCATAGTGATGTACATCAATTCTGGACACAATTTTCTGACCAAAAAGTTTTCTCCCTACAGTATTGCGAGTAATGCTGTCTGTCTCCCTCCGTGCCTGTGTTTGTGTTTGTCAATCTCTTGTTCCTTTCTCAAGTAAATATTCGTCAACACAATGTATAAACGACAATATATGCCAACCTTGACTGTACATATTGTCACAGACGACAATATGTGCTGGTGCTTGACTGTACATTTTGTCGTCCATTATGCAGTAGGAAAATAAGGCTCGTCTCGGTACATATTGTCGCCAGTGACAATATGTACAAAACAACAATATGTACCGTCACAGGGTCCCACCCCTTTCATTTGAAATAATTAAGAACGTATATACCATTTACATCATTATGATAGGAGAGTTGTATATACAACAATGTTAATTCACATTAAAAAAAGTAAAATTTTATGCAAGTAGAATTCATATAGAGGTGTGAAAATGAGTTTGGACTAGCTACAAACTGGACATAAAATCCTTAGAAAATTAGTTTTAGTAAATATAAAAATTAAATACAATTTAAAAACAAAACATATTGGTAGTCAATATTTAATCTGCATACATGAATGAACGATTTGGTACTTCAGGGATTCAATATACCAATTATATCTGCAGACATAACCAGTGTAATTTTGATATTATCAAGCTCGTATGGCCAGCATTGCAAAGAAGGAAGGGGGGGGGGGGGTCTTAAAATTTCAGAGATTGCTTATCCATCTACATTTAAATGCAAATGTAAGGTTTTAAGTTTGTGATAAAATATAATGTAAATTACATTTTTAATGTAAAAGATGTTTTCCAGCTTGAAATTTTTATGTTATTTGTAGATTCATAGCATTGTTTTCATCCCAAGTCTGAAAGACGCTGACTTTGAGCAACGTAACTTAGGAGAGAGAGGGGGAGGGGGATTTTCTGCTATTCAAAACGTGTTGTTAAAAAAATACAAAAAATTATCAAGATTATTTTAACAACCAGTTACACGAAGAAAGTATTTTTTACAAAATTTAACGATAGGTTTTTGTCATAAAAAATATTTCATATAAAAAACACACATTTTTCAACACTTAGATGAACAATAGTGTTTCAGTTTAAATTCTTCAAATTTGTTTTTGTCAAAGTGTACCTCTACAAAATTACTTTGCCTGTATATTGGTTAAACAAATGAGTCACCGAATTCTGAGATCTAGGCTAAGCTGACATTTTTGAAAATGAAGGATTTTATAGTTAGTTAGTGGATAGTTCTTCTCATAAACAGCCAAATGGGGGTAACTTTCGGAACTTCCTGTCCAAATATGACTCAAATGATTTTGTCCAAAATGTGTATACACATAGTATAAGTAGTCATGTATAAAATATACAAAAATAGCAAAAATTAAACAACAGAAAATTTTGGGGGGTTGATGTGTTGTACATTCTTAAATGCAGTTCATATAAACTTTAATAATTACAGAATTTGTTAGAGGCTATATTTACATCGATCTTCTCAAAACATGCTAGCTCTTTTGAGGTCTGAATCTCCCTCTTTCATCACAATAGATTAACATGTATAGGTAATAAAAAAAATTATATATGTAAAGTCTTTGATTCATATTTACATTACAGTTGAATATTGCAGAACATTTAACATTGTACTTAATTTTAAAAAGTTCGCAATAAATTGCCTCCCCTTCAGTGAAGTTGATATATTATTATTTTTTATCAGTGTGTAATAGATGTCTAGGTAGATAATTTTAGAGCAAGTAAATACCTAAGTGGGTGTAAGATTTATATTGACCAGTCTTGTTTGAATGATGTTTCTAAGGAAGAGATGCTGCAGTGTTTTCAAACATGGTAACTTTTTTAGGGTATGCTTGTTGACATATCAAGAGAATATCATTAAACTTGCAGGTTCTTATTAGAACAAGTAATTGATTAACACAGAACACATCATGTTCTTTGTGGGGGAAAAAAAACTTGTGAAATGGTACTCAAGTGAGCATTAAGCCCAATAAGCCTCTGGTATTTTGGACCAAAATGTGAGGGGAGGAGCATCATTGTGGTAGAAAATAACAACATTTTATCAACTTTATCAGGTAGCTCAGTTGACAGTGGCTCCATTGGCAGTCAAAATGTGCGACTTGTTGGAGGAACGACCTCAAACCGTGGTCGTGTTGAGGTCTACCACTCTGGTGTATGGGGCACAGTGTGTGATGATGGATGGGACTCAATAGATGCAGGAGTTATCTGTGTGATGCTGGGATATCAAAGGTATGTAATTAAGATCAACTTAATGTTAGAAATAAGATGAGCATTTTATTGAGGCCTGGCTTAACTTTGGGATCTCTATAGGAATCACTTTACCATTCCATCTGACTATTTGTCTGTCGATCATCAAATTGTGATGCGATTACTCAGAATATTTTCAAATTTTGTACAGAAGCACTTTACCATTGGGGAAAGACACCTTTAGATTTTGTTGTCATATCACTGTTTTGTGTCTGAATGTATATCTATTGAAAACAAAAAGACATATAAAGCATGCACTCATGTACTATATATACTCGTCTATAAGGCAATTTTTTTTGGGGGGGGGGGGGGATAAAGGACAAGATAGGCTAAGACCCCCTTTTGGCCCCTGGTTTGGGGTTTCTTTTTAAATGATGCAACAGTTTATCGGCAAAAATCTGTTGTCACCCCTACCACAAAATGAGTACTGGTTCTAAGTTGTATGATACACAGAGGTCACAGGAAGGTCAGAAAATATGTCAATTTCCGAATTTTCCCATTTTTATGCAAATTTTCATCGATTTCACAGCACATTTTGTTTCAGAAATCATAAAGCACAAGCTTGCCTACCTGCCAAATTCATATATTTCATACACTAGTATCAGATCCATTTTATGTATAAAAATCTCAAATAGGCAAGCTTGTGCTCTATATTTCCTGAAGTGAAAAGTATCTCAAATTTGATGAAATTCCACCAGAATTGAGGAAATTTGGGAAAATGTCCTACTTCTGCACCCTCTTGTCGTCTCCATGTCAGCTTTGAATCAAGATTAGTGCTGGTTTTAAAACAAGCATCATTTTAAGTCCTTAACTACAAATTATCACAATTTTAAGTGTGTTCTGATTTTTACATCAAGGGGCCACATTCAGCCGTTACCATACCTTGTCCTTTTAGTCTGAAAGTGTTCAACTTATAAAAAAGTTGTATAAAATTAAGATTTTTCTTGAGAAGGAAATATACTAATTAACCAACGATCATCGCTAATAAAGGTTGGAGCTTAATCTACAGTCCCTGAAACGTTCTACTTTCCCATTTTTAGGTCACCTGAGTCACTCAGGTGACCTATTGCTATCCGTTTTTGTCCGTCGTCGTGCGATGTGCGTTAACATTTGAACATTTTTAGCTTCTTCTCTGAAACTGCTCAACCAATTTCAAGTAAATTTGGCATATAGCATCTATGGGTGAAGGGAAACAAAAATTGTGAATTTCATGGTCCCTGCCCCCCTGGGGCCTGAGGGGTGGGGCTAAAACCACCAAAATTAATGCAATCTTTAAAAATCTTCTTCTTTACTCCTGGACATTAAGCAGTCAAACTGTTGGCATCATTGTAATAAGCATTGAGTCCTCTACCAAAATTGTGAAATTCATGGCCCCAGGGTCAGGGGTTCTGGTGCTAGGGCGGGGCTATATAGATCACATAGTGAAAGTGCATTATTTCTTTGAAAATCTTCTTCTCTACTCCTGGGTATTAAATAAACTAACTAAGTATATAGTTATGATGAGTAAGAGTGACTCTTCCAAAATTGTGAAATTCATGGCCCCTGGGGCAAGGGTTCTGGTGTTAGGGCGGGGCTCTATTGATTATATAGTGAAAATGCATTAGTTCTTTGGAAATCATCTTCTCTGCTCCTGGATATTAAATAAACTAACTAAGAATATAGTAATGATGAGTAAGAGTGACTCTTCCAAAATTGTGAAATTCATGGCCCCAGGGGCAGGGGTTCTGGTGTTAGGGTGGGGCTCTATTGATTATATAGTGAAAATGCATTAATTCATTGAAAATCTTCTTCTCTGCTCCTGGATATTAAATAAACTAACTAAGTACATAGTTAGGATGAGCAAGAGTGCCTCTTCCAAAATTGTGAATTTCATGGCCCCTGGGTCAGGGGTTCTGGTGTTAGGGCGGGACTCTATTGATTATATAGTGAAAATGCATTAATCCTTTGAAAATCTTCTTCTCTGCTCCTGGGTATTAAATTCAGTAACTAAGTACATAGTTATGATGAGCAAGAGTACCTCTTTCAAAATTGTGAATTTCATGGCCCCTGGGTCAGGGGTTCTGGTGTTAGGGTGGGGCTCTATTGATTATATAGTGAAAATGCATTAATTCTTTGAAAATCTTCTTCTCTACTCCTGGGTATTATTGAAACACATTAAATACATAGTTATGATAATCAAGGATGCCTCTTTCAAAATTGTGAAATTCGTGGCCTCTGGATCAGGGGTTCTGGTGTTAGGGCGGGGCTCTATTGATTATAAAGTGAAAATGTTTCAATTCTTTAAAAATCTTTTTCTCTGCACCTGGGTATTATTTAAACAAACTAAGTGTTATGATAAGCAAGGATGCCTCTTCCAAAATTGTGAAATTCATGGCCCTGGGGACAGGAGTTCTGATGATAGGGTGGGGCTATATAGATCCTATAGTGAAGGTGAATTATTTCTTTGAAAATCTTCTTCTCTGCCCCTGGGTATTGCTTAAACAGACTAAAGTACATTGTTATGATACACAAGGATGCCTCTTCCAAAATTGTGAATTTTATGACCCCAGGTTTAAGGGTTCTGGTGGGGGGGGGGAGGGGGGGGGGGCTTCTATTGATTATAAAGTGAAAAAGCAAAATTTCTTTGAAAATATTCTTTTCTTCTTCTGGTTAAAAAAGCAAAGAAGCTAAGTGTATAGTTATGATGAGCAAGTGTGCTTCTTCCAGAGTAGTGAATTTCATGACCCCTGGGTCAGATGTGCTGGTGTGAGGGTGGGGCTCTTGATAATTTAGTGAAAATGCATTAATTCCATTAAATAATCCTGTTTGCTCCTTAGTGTTAAGCAGATAAACAAAGTGATGATGAGCAAACATATGGTCCCAGGGTCAGAAGCTCTGGTGTTTTGGGGGGGGGGGGGGGGGGGCTCTATTGATAATATAGTGAATCTGTAGTAAAAATGCATTATTTGTCTAAAAATCTTCTCCGCACCTGGGCATATCTGAGGCAAACAGAGTAAAAGTTTTTATAAGGAAGGGAATTTTTACCAGATTTTGGACCATTTGGTCAAGTGTTCTGGTCCTGGCCAGGACTCTATTAGTTTGTATTCTACTGAGAGGAGTTATTCCCCTTTGCCATTTACTTTTGATAATTTATCACTGTAAATAATGTACTTGAAAGGTAAATAGAACAAGAGAATTATGCAAAAACTTTTATTGTACAATACAAAAAGTACTTTCATAGTTTTAATGATCAGATAGACTTGTAAGTAGTAGATAAATAAAAATGAGACAAAAATAACTTGAATTATTAAATGTTCATCAAGGACCAAGAGAGGCCAATGTAAGAAATTTCAACAAAGGATTAAAATAGTACCGAAGCATTGATAATTTGTTAATATACTGTATGGTGATAGTGATAAATGGGGATCAGATTTATAGAACATAATTTATAAACTGTTATTGAATATTAAGACCAATTATTTTGTTGATCATGATCACCCTATTTTACTTGCTTTTTGGCAACAAAATTTCACCTTTCAGTTCATTTTATACTCTATGCATCCTTTAAATTGTTGTATCATACTCAGGTGACCGTTCAGGCCCTTGGGCCTCTTGTTCCGTTCGCTCACCGTTCGTTCAGCATGCGTTCACCGTTCGCTCTCCTTTCACAGTTTTGCATTCAGTGTTCACCGTGCGCTTGCATTCAGCGTTCACAAAGCATTCACCGTTCGCTCTTCGCTCGTTCACTTTGCGTTCACCTTGCGTTCAGCGTTCACTTATCGTTCAGTCTCTAGTGTCATTCGGAACTCCGAAGTGAAAGGACTTATCTTTTTTTTAAGGATTTACAGGTTTTGAATTTAATAAATAACATACCATGTTTAAAGAATCATTATTTCATGGTAAAAAAATTATCTACAATATTTATTTTTATTATTCTAACTTAGCTGTTACGTTATTTATAAAATTTATCCGGAAAATAAATGTTGTTATACGTACATGTACGTACCTATGTAGAATGATGCTGAAAAATTAAATTTAAATACCGGCAAAATACTGATACTTCAAGCACTGCAACATTTTGTTGTTATGTTAAAGACGACAAATCGTTAATGGATAGATAATAATCGAAGTTAATTAATTTACCAACTGCAGCAAAAATACGAAAATATTTATTTCTATCACATTTTTTTCAAATAATACAGACATACATGTTAGATCTTGTTCTGAGAATGATAAACAGTACTGCGGATATCCAATTAATTTAATATCTTTAGAGCGAATTAAATTGATAGTGTGGTTTAAAAAAAATATTTGTTTAAAATGTAATACATTAAAGAATTGTTTTCTACTTTACACATATAAAGTCTTTAATTTATAGAGAGAGAAATGCCTTTATAACATGATCGGTTACTTAGTTAGTATATCCAGTACATTTTAATTAACCTTTAAAAAGAAGTTAATGTGTTTTGTAGCACAAAAATTTCAGTCTCAAAACAAACATGCATCTAAACAAAGTCATTAAACAATAGTAGTTCAAAATATACATGTACCGGCGGTGATATTTTAAATTGGCAGGGAGTATGTTTAAAATTCAAGCGGCTTAATTATTCCAAGTATTTATTCCCAATGTATTTTGTTCATTTATTTATTTATTTATTTTAGAAATGTTGGAATCAGATCGAGAAATGATAAGAAAAATGTTAAAATTTCTTGGAAATAACCGTATATACTTGCCTATAAGTCGGTCCGCCTATAAGTTGGTTGTATTTTTTAAGCTAACATTAAAGGGATTGACCCGCTATTATACCAATATTTTCATAACTCGCCCATAAGTCGGACAGGGGTTTTTGGACCAAAGTTTAACTCCCAAAAAACCGACTTATAGGCGAGTATATACGGTAACACTTTGCCTTCGGTGTGACGAGATTTTCACACCTGCACAGTGTCGTGACAGGTCAAGCACATGGACTTCATGTGAACTTGAAGCAGGAAAATAAAATCCAATTATGACTGTAAAACAAATGGATTAATTTGTTGATAAAAAAAAATGGTTACTTTCATTGCCTCATATATATTTAGAAAAAATTTAGAATTTTTGTTTGATATATGTACAAACATTTGAGGAAGGGGGGCTAAAACCGAATATCTCTCTCTCTCTCTCTCTCTCTCTCTCTCTCTCTCATTTGTTTAATAAAAACTATGACAGCATATTACTTAAATATCAAGTTGTGAAAATTTAATATATAACAAATAATATGATTGCCTCTTTGTATCATCTTTTCCGAGTATAATTACAGCCGGGAAATGTCTATAGATACATGTAGAAGTCTGCTCAATAAATCATCATAAAAAAATAAAACTGACACATAAATATATTATTGCATTAAAATTTTAAACTACGAGTGTATTTATGCAATACATCCACATACCTTTGTAAAATATTTTTTTCTCATTATTTTACACGGAATCGCCTTGTATGGTTGTTACAACCGTTGTAATTCATTCTATAAGTCTGTAGTTTTCACATTATTTGTAATAGTTTTATATATCAAATAAGAATAAAGTTAACATATTTATTTTACAACTAGATTAATTTCATCTGTTATACTACAGCGTTCGGTAACAATTACAATGTTTTACAGCGATAAAAATCGTGTTATCAAAAAGTTGAATTCATCATACATATGTGCAGAAAATGTTGTAAGAAACTTAAATTAATAATTCCACTTAATGTGCATGTATCGTCTTTCTTAGGACAATTTTCATTGATTTGTTTATTTATTTTTTATTTATTTTTTTAGCACCAGGCATTCGAATGCAATAGAATAGTTTCACTGCAAGGAAAAGATCAGAGGCATTCCGAATAAATCGTTCATCTTGCGTTCACCGTTCACTTTGCGCTCGCGTTTGCGCTCCGTTTGCCTTCTGCATTCGCTCACCGTTCACACATCGTTCACCAAGTTGCATTCAGCGTTCACACATCGTTCACTCACCATTGGCTCTGCGTTCATTCACCTTTCGTTCACCGTTCGCTCACTGTTCAAGTGGGAAAGTAGAACATTTCAGGGACTGTAATGCAGGAAAGGAAGATTATTGGTTACTATAAAACAAGTGCTTTCCTATTTTAGATTACTCAGTGTCTAGGAGATCCATAGACTTAATTCAGATAACTCATTACATTTACAGAGCTTAATATCTAAATGATATGCTCAGGTGATTAATAGTTTATATAAAGGATAGAGTGGGACAGGATTTTTTTTATATTTTCAAGAGTGCAAGCACGAGTGAAAATGGTAAAAAAAAAAAAAATCTGTCTCGTGAGTGAAGTTAATTCAATATCCAACGATACAACATTGAATATTCTGTTTATTACATTTTCTTTGATTTTCCCTTTGCCTCTGTTTTTAAGCTCACCTGAGCTGAAAGCTCAAGTGAGCTTTTCTGACCACCTGTTGTCCGTCGTCCGTCCGTCTGTCTGTCCGTCCGTAAACTTTTCACATTTTCAACTTCTTCTCAAGAACAACTGGGCCAATTTTAACCAAACTTGGTACAAAGTATCCTTGGGTGAAGGGGAGTGTAAATTATTAAAATAAAGAGCCAAGTTTCCTTACAAGGGGAGATAATCAAGAAAAGACAAAAATAGGGTGGGGTCATTAAAAAATCTTCTTCTCAAGAACCACTGGGCCAGAAAAGCTGAAACTTATGTGGAAGAATCCTGGGATAGTGTAGATTCTAAATTGTTCAAATCATGACCCCAGGGGGTAGGGCGGGGCCACAATGGGGAATCTAAATTTTACATTGAAATATATAAGAAAAATCTTTAAAAATCTTCTTCTCAAGAACCACTGGGCCAGAAAAGCTGAAACTTATATGGAAGCATCCTGGGGTAGTGTAGAATCTAAATTGTTCAAATCATGACCCCAGGGGGTAGGGCAGGGCCACAATAAGGAATCCAAGTTTTACATTGAAATATATAGGAAAAATCTTTAAAAATCTTCTTCTCAAGAACCACTTGGCCAGAAAAGCTGAAACTTATATGGAAGCATCCTGGGGTAGTGTAGATTCTAAATTGTTCAAATCATGACCCCCGGGGGTAGAGCGGGGCCACAATAGGGAATCTAAGTTTTACATTGAAATATATAGGAAAAATCTTTAAAAATCTTCTTCTCAAGAACCACTTGGCCTGAAAAGCTGAAACTTATGTGGAAGCATCCTGGGGTAGTGTAGAATCTAAATTGTTCAAATCATGACCCCTGGGGGTAGGGCAGGGCCACAATGGGGAATCAAAATTTTACATTGAAATACATAAGGAAAATCTTCTTCTCAAGAACCACTGGGCCAGAAAAACTTAAACTTATGTGGAAGCATCCATTGTTCAAATCATGACCCCCCGGGGGTAGGGCGGGGCCACAATAGGGAATCCAAGTTTTACATTGAAATATATAGGAAAAATCTTTAAAAATCTTCTTCTCAAGAACCACTGGGCCAGAAAAGCTGAAACTTATGTGGAAGCATCCTGGGATAGTGTAGATTCTAAATTGATCAAATCATGACCCCCCGGGGGTAGGGCAGGGCCACAATAGGGAATCCAAGTTTTACATTGAAATATATAGGAAAAATCTTTTAAAATCTTCTTCTCAAGAACCACTTGGCCAGAAAAACTGAAACATACGTGGAAGCATCCTGGGATAGTGTAGATTCTAAATTGTTCAAATCATGACCCCCAGGAGTAGGGCGGGGCCACAATAGGGAATCCAAGTTTTACATTGAAATATATAAGAAAAATCTTAAAAAATCTTCTTCTCAAGAACCACTGGGCCAGAAAAGCTGAAACTTATATGGAAGCATCCAGGGGTAGTGTAGATTCTAAATTGTTCAAATTATGACCCCCCGGGGGTAGGGCAGGGCCACAATAGGGAATCCAAGTTTTACATTGAAATATATTAAGAAAAATCTTTCAAAATCTTCTTCTCAAGAACCACTTGGCCAGAAAAGCTGAAACTTAAGTGGAAGCATCCATTGTTCAAATCATGACCCCCTTGGATAGGGCGGGGCCACAATATGTATATTAAAAGGGGGAAAATCTGGTAAAGAACAGCATGGCCAAAGTTACTCAGGTGAGCGATGTGGCCCATGGGCCTCTTGTTCTTAACACAGTGTCAAAGGCTGTGACATCATAGTTGAGCAGTTGAGACGTCATAGCTTAGCAGTTGTGAGATTGAAAACATTGTAATATTGATTTTAGCAACATATTTGGGAAGAAACTTGCAGTTTTAATCAAGTTGGTTTAGTTATTATCTCAGTCTTATTACAGGCCAGAAATTTTATTTTACTTACTTTGATATCCTTTCACACTGTGACAGAATATCACTTTGGTATCCTTTCACACTGTGACAGAATGTCACTTTTATTCAATGAAATAATCACAGTAATTCACTGTTAAAAATGTAATAAAGCAAGATTACCCTACTACTGTTTTAGAGACAATGCCATTGCATATTCCTATGCGTACTTTGGATCTGGAACAGGACAGATCTGGCTGGATAATGTTGCATGTAGTGGAACAGAGACAGATATATCAATGTGCTCACATAACGGATGGGGAAGTCATAACTGTGGACACAGTGAAGATGCAGGGGTGGCATGTTCAGGTGAGCTATTAATTTTGTATTCTTAAAGGTATAAATTCATCAAACAGAACATTACTACAAATTAAAATAGAAATAATTTATTATATTAATTATAGTTGTATATTAATTCTTAATTTCTTTGAAAAAGCTCAGTCAAAGAAAGAGGGCGTACAAGGAGAGGACAATCCCCCACTCTGAGACAATACGTTTCTCAATTTTCAAAGTTCACAGAAAAGTAATATTTTTGTAAAATTATGTTTTCAGTACTGACATCTTCAAAACATTTGATTCATTTATTTTATTAATGACTTACTTGGCTGGTAATTTGTTTTTAAAGTTCCCAGTTAAGCATATTTACCTGAAAATGGGGTTATTTGCGTCATAAAAAATGATTTTCTGAATATGAATGGGTCAAGTCTCCATTCTACATTAACTTTTATATGACAGAAAAGTAAATGTAAAATCTATTTTATGTTCCAAAAAAATGGAGTCTGACTTTTTGTTTCAAAAGAAAAGGAATCTCAATCCATTCTATATGAAAATCTAACATTTCTGTAAAAAAATTTTACACTTCAACAGACTCATTTATTTAAATCACACTGACCCACATTATTGACAAGACTTCATGCTGTAGTGGTTAATGTGTTCAGGCTTTCACCTAATCGTGAGCTTTGAAGAGAGATCGAATCATGTGGAGCTTTTTTTTCTTTTCACATATACCTTAAAAACATGTGTGAAAAACAAATTATTAATCAAATAGCTATTCAGTAAAATAAAGGAAGCAAATGTGTAAAAGATGGTACTGACAATAAAATTTTTGAAAAATGTAACCTTTCATGAACTTTAAGATTAAGAAATGTCTTTTTTCAGAGCGGGGGATTGTCCTTGCCTTGTACGCCTCCATCCTTTGAAATTTCCTTGGTATTTAAAATTAATTTAAACTTTCAGTGTGTATTAATGCTCATATAATTTGGTAATACATTTAGATTAACATTCAGTAAAGAATATTTTTTTTATTACAGGTACTCTCAAACCACCATCTACCACAGAGAAACCAGCCCCTGTAACACTTACAGACAGAACTTACTCCACAGGTAATCTAGTGTAGTTTGATTATAGTGATGTCCTAATCATTCTCAGATTATTTGATTATAGTGATGTCCTAATCATTCTTAGATTGTTTGATCATAGTGATGTCCTAATCATTCTCAGATTGTTTGATTATAGTGATGCCCTAATCATTCTCAGATTGTTTGATCATAGTGATGTCCTAATCATTCTCAGATTGTTTAATTATGGTGATGTCCTCGTCATTCTCAGATTGTTTGATTATAGTGTTGTCCTCATCATTCTCAGATTGTTTGATTATAGTGTTGTCCTCATCATTCTCAGATTGTTTGATTATAGTGTTGTCCTCATCATTCTCAGATTGTTTGATTATAGTAATGTCCTAATCATCCTCAGATTGTTTGATTATAGTAATGTCCTAATCATCCTCAGATTGTTTGATCATGGTGATGTCCTAATCATTCTCAGATTGTTTGATTATGGTGATGTCCTCGTCATTCTCAGATTGTTTGATTATAGTGTTGTCCTCATCATTCTCAGATTGTTTGATTATAGTAATGTCCTAATCATTCTCAGATTGTTTGATCATAGTGATGTCCTAATCATTCTCAGATTGTTTGATTATGGTGATGTCCTCGTCATTCACAGATTGTTTGATTATAGTGTTGTCCTCATCATTCTCAGATTGTTTGATTATAGTGTTGTCCTCATCATTCTCAGATTGTTTGATTATAGTGATGTCCTAATCATCCTCAGATTGTTTGATTATAGTGATGTCCTAATCATTCTCAGATTGTTTGATTATAGTGATGTCCTCGTCATTCTCAGATTGTTTGATTGTAGTGTTGTCCTAATCATTCTCAGATTGTTTGATTGTAGTGATGTCCTAATCATTCTCAGATTGTTTGATTATAGTGATGTCCTAATCATTCTCAGATTGTTTGATTATAGTGATGTCCTCATCATTCTCAGATTAATTATATTGATGTCCTCATCATTCTCAGATTGTTTGATTATAGTGATGTCCTAATCATCCTCAGATTGTTTGATTATAGTGATGTCCTAATCATTCTCAGATTGTTTGATTATAGTGATGTCCTAATCATTCTCAGATTGTTTGATCATAGTGATGTCCTCATCATTCTCAGATTGTTTGATCATAGTGATGTCCTCATCATTCTCAGATTGTTTGAATGTTTCTACCAATGCAATCAATCAACAGGGGCTGTGTTACTTGCTGATGCCAGTCAGGGTGAACCTGGTGATTTTACGACCTTTACAATCCCACTGAATACCACAGCTGGAGAGAACCTAAGAGTTCTATACAAGTTTTCATATGGCGTCTGTAATGACACTAGTATGCTAGAGGTAAGAATCAGATTTTGTCTGCATACCTTGATTATAAGGATTCATACTCTCAATTAAAATGGGTGACATGATTAGAAGTTACTCAGATTTATCAGATTGGGGATGGTGGTGGAGGGGGAGAAGCTACTTAAAGTACTTAAAAAGTTTACATTAATTCCTATCAATAGAGATGTCTTCAGATAGTAATTCTAACACCACCAGAACTATGTTTCCTAGGTAGAGGCACATATAAGATGCAGTCATTATTTTCACACACTGTATCATCTCCATATGTGTGTTTGTGATATATAGGGTAATTTTGTAAAGGGTGTTTTATTCACAGTTTTGCGGACTGTTTAGAAGCTGGTAGTGATCTAAAAATTGGTAGCCCACCTGTTCAAGTTTTGGTATATTAGTCAGATTGATACAATAACCACTAATTGTTTTTACAATCAGATCAGACAAAGTGAAGCAGAATCATCCTCATTGTTGTTGAGGTCCACAAGTAAGGAAGTGGATTCCTGGCAGTGGCTGTGCTCACCACTTAAGGACAATGCTCTAGGTCAGCTGGAGTTCAAGGCCATTCGTGGATCAAGTGCTTTAGCAGATGTGCAGATAGATACAGTTCATGTCTCCAAGGAAAAGTGTCCACGTAAGTAAATCTGTTTACAATGGACTATTGCATAGTGTTTCACAGAAGTTTAATTTGCACTGATTATATTTTAAATATACATGAACTAGTAAATATTTGAATACTTGGTTACTTAATTTACCTGGTACTATATGCAAATTCATTGCAGGATCTATTTTATTTTGATTAACTACTTTCTTATCATAGCAATTCAAACAAAAATTAAAGGCATACCAGTAAATGTTTCTTTGTGTTTTCTGTAGACATTGCATCATGTAGGTTTGAGTCTGCAAAGATTTGTGATTATACCTTGCAACAAAGCACTTCTCAATTCCACTGGTCATGGGGCAGTACCATTATCAGTGGTGCCCCTCTTGGAGACCCTATATATGGCAAGTCAGGTAAACCCACATCCTCTGAAGCTTATTGTTTATATTAAAACTATAATATTGAATAATTACTGAGGACTGAGTACTCTGGTGATTGTTGTTTTAATTCATTTTCAGGACACTACATGTACACACAGAGTTGTGTGAACTCCATGCCTGTCCGGGAAGGTGCCACTGCAAGTCTCTCTACACCCAGGTTTCAGACCACATCAGACATGCATGTAACATTTTACTACCTCATGAGTGGATCTGATATAGGGATTCTGAATGTATATGTCAACTCAGAGTCCAGCCCCACCCCCAAGAAAGTGTTCTCAAAGGCTGGTAATCAAGGAACACGCTGGTACCTGGCATGTGTAGACATACAGGGCAATAATGACAATGTATCAGTCTCTTTTACTGCCTATCAGGGCTTAGGATGTAATGCTACATTTGGAATCGACTCTGTCATGGCAGATGAAGGATCTTGTCCATGTAAGTTTTTCTTAAATTTTAACGCAACAAAAATGTGTAAGTTGTGTTACCACAAAAAAATATGTATACAGTTGAACTTCGGTATCTTGAACATAGATATCTCAAATACCATGGATATGTCGAAGTAATTTTGAGGTCCCAACTACTTATTCCTTAAGAATTTTACCCTGGATATCTCGAATCCGCGGTTATCTCGAAGTATTTTCTTGAAGTATATATATATATATATATATATATATATATATATATATATATATATATATATATATATATATATATATATACTTCGAGTAATGCATCTATATGACTGGATTGAATGTCTAAAAGTACATGTAAAATAAACAATCAAGGTTATAAGGATGATGTTGCCTTTTACTGTATTGTTTGTTGAAAAATATACAGGTGACTCTCAATCTCTCGAAGTTCAAGGGACCGTAAGAAAAGTTCAAGAGATCGGGGGGTTGGAGAGATAGAAAGTGAATAAAATCTGGATTTTTCAGTTCCGATCATCATTGTTCTACTATTATACATACTGGAAGTATATGTTGATAATGTCATTACATGTTTTCAATTGTAATTTACAGGTAATTCACTTGATTTCAACAACAATGATCGTATTTTGAATAAATAAAATGATTAATTTAAGTTTCAGTATTTATTAGGGCCCCACAAGGATTTGCGGGTGCCCTATAGTAATCACTGTCTGTCTGTCAGTCCGTCTGTCATTCTTCTGTCCACAAATTTTCTGTTTTTTTCTAATAACTTTTTTTGTAGTTGACCAATTAAGTTCAAATTTGGTATGTTGGTTGAAGAGGCAGTAAGACATATTTTGATGCTAAGTTTGGTTCTCTATGTCATCCAGTTTGGAGCTGGGGTGGTGGGGTAGATTCCGCAACTTTACATTAGAATGAATGCCAGAGCAAAGAGAGATAACTGCTGAGAATGTTCCCATTGTAAACTATGAAAGCTGCAACTAGTCCCATGGGATTAATTAACTTTCCTCTTGAAGAAAATCCAAAGCATTATCTGCTGCTGTCAAATTGAGATTAATTAACACCTCTGTCTGCAAATGAAGTTTGTTTTGAAGTTAAGGTCAATTCTGGATGATGTTTACATTCTCTGATATGTGGATTTAAATAATGTTCATACTTTATTTTGGTAAAATATACAATGAGTTATGAATTTATTGATAATTATTGATAATGATAATTATTGATTTTTTGTTTTTATTTATTTATTTTATTTATTTATTTATTCATTTATTTTTTTGGTCTGCCGTATGTAAATTCAAGAATACTATTAATTTTAACGGGTAGTCCAATAATAAACTCATTCTATCATTACTGAAAGAGTTCTTATTGTAAACTTGGAAGAAAAGGATGAGAGAGCAGTACAATTAATCCCTTGGGATTAATTATCTTGACTGGGGCAGAAAATTTTCTAGGCCTATCTTTATTTGTCATTTTAAGATAAATTAACCTTTGTCTGCAACTGATGTTTGTTTTGAAGTTAAGGTCAAGTCTGGGTGATATTTGTATTCACTGAAGGCTGGCATTTTATAAAACATATGCTTTATTCTTGTTTAAATATACATTTAATTGAGTTAATATAGATATGTTTTTTACTGCCTTACCGGTATGTAAATACAGGGATACTCTTTACAGGTTGTTGGATATTTAGGAATTATCTTGAAATTTTATAAATACAGTTGATATTGCATATTCTCCTTCATATATTTTTAAATTTTTGTAATTAATTAAAATTCTCATTCTGTAAGCTGCACCCTTACATTTCTACCCCTCGGCGGGGCCCTTGCTGACTGGTCAGTTTTCTAGTTTGTTCTCATTTCATGATTACATGAATCCTGAATAGCAATTGTCGATTTGGCTATCCCCCGGGCGCAGTTTGATCGGTCCTTCACACAATTGCTAGTAATTGGTATACAATTCTTGATATAGAATATCTTGTGAAATGTTTGCCAAACTGGGATTGTGTAGACTTTTATAATATTTAAGTTCATAATCTATGGAAAATTACTGACACGTCCCTAAATTATTTTCTCAAAATTATTGCTCGTCCAGTCGAAATAAGTTGTGAAGCAATTTGTTTATAATTTACCAATTAATTATATCAACACTCAGACGACTCACATGTGTAGTATCATCTATTTAAACACCCAATATAACATGTCCATCCCAGCCCTAGGCGTTCACCGTTCCAGGTAAGTCCAAGCTGAATTAATTTTATGCTTGATTGACGTGTATACATGCGCAATCAAAACTTCGAGAGATAGAGAGTAAAAAACAATGAAATATGTGTAACGGGACCCAGGTCTTGGTTCGAGAGATAGAGGCCTTCGAGAGATCAGGAGTAAATTTGCTTAGTTATGTAGAGGAAAAAACGGAACCGGAGGTTCACTTCGAGCGATCGAGAACTTCGAGAGATCGGAGTTCGAGCCATCGAGAGTCACCTGTAATTTATTTCTAAGAAAAATACATTATCATTAACAAATCAGTTGATAAAGGGCACTGATAAAGTGTATTTTAAAGATACATACAACAAACAAATTTCCTTATATCCCAAACAGAAGAGTTAATTTGTTTTATTTTCAATATTTCTCTTGATGAATTTTGAAATTTTTATTGTGTAAAATGTAACAATAGACTCCTGAAAATGTTCTAAGAAATTTTACAGGAATAAAACTTCATACACTAAAACTTTTTAAAATTTAGACTGAATTGTAAAGTTGCATTTTTCCACTTTTCACAAATTATTTGGCTTGGTCAAACATGAAGTTGTAAAACTTAACAGATATCACTTCTTCAGTTAGAGAGACAGTATTTAAGCAAAGAATTTTGGAAAATAAAAATTTGCGTTATTTATCCCAAGTGTCAAAAATCTGTAATTGATATCACAGGCACTTGGGGTATGGACAACCCACAACCCCCCCCCCCCCCTTTTCCATTTCTTTTTCTTTTTAAATCTGGGGTCGAGTCACCTTTTTCCTATTTTTGTATTCTAATATGCACTATATTTTATCGATAATGTAATTTTTTTGTTTCTATAAGCTGTTTTTAAATATATCGTTTTCAACTGATACATAAAAAGAGAGAAGGTTTGCAACTCTTTTCTCGTCGTCTGCCTCACCTCGCTTGAACTTCGCCTGATTATTTATCTAAAGCATAAGAACACATGGAATATGCATACGTCAATAAATTTGTTACACTTTCTTCTTCCTTTTCATATTTCCATTTAATTTTTATGTGCCCCCGATTTGTAAATATTTCGATTAAATCACCCGCATTTAGGGTAAAATTTGTTGATGTGCACCAGCTGGGACCAGCATTATCAGGGAAAAATGACAGCTGAAAAAATCTTTGATTATAGCCCCTTTGATAAGAGAATTCTTTTGACTTCAAATTTTGTTTTAGGGTTGGGGTGGGGGATTAAGGTCCATTAGTGGGGAACAAGTCTTTCAATGAATGTTTTTAGTCTAAATTAAAAGCCAAAACTTATGTTCAGAAAAAAAAATGTTGGGGAGGAGGAGGGGGGAGGTTGCCTGCACCCAACCCCCACCCCTCACAACCACCCCACCCCAAAATTATATATTCCCTAATGTTATGTTCACCTGAGTGGAAGTCAGTAGCAAGTGAAATAGCTTTCCAGAACTATTTGTATCAATTTGGAATTTCCCAATCTATTTTTAGACCAATGTAGAGAAAATAAATCCTTATATTCACCTGGAAGGTCACGTGCAGGTGAATATAACGTAGTATTTTTTTCTATGTTGTTGGATCTCAGCCAATCAGAGAGATAGAAATTATTCAATCATATAATAAAATACACAATTTATCACATACATGTATTTACTCCTTTATGCAGTTGATATACAAGATGAACAATGTCTAGTGTTTGATGTTTTTCAGACCCATTAGTGGATTTGATGTGTGATGTAGAAAATCCAGACTTGTGTCGGTACCAGTCCAACTGTACCAAGGGCTCTAAGTTCCAGTGGGCCAGGGGTTCAGGTGAAACTCCCTCCTCTAACACTGGACCATTTACTGATGGAAATGGTAATCCATCAGGTATGATGAAAATTCTTATGGTGTTTGTTTTCTGTAACATTAAGAAATTCTTTAAATTATGATGATCACACAAACATTATCTGTCAAGGAAATTCTAATATATGCCATCAGCTCACCTTAAGGAAGTAGAAATGAGCATATGCTGTACCATTGGCTTTGGCATCCAAAGCAAAAGTTTTTGCAGCAGGTCTATTCCCATGTAAACTTAAGCCCTATCCAAACCAAATTGGAGAATGTACATGTATCTAGCTACGCACACTACTAGACTTGCTTCTGATTCTGCATTTTGGCTATTCTTTCCAAACATGTGCCCGGTAAAAGTTTTGTGTTCCATAGTAATTGATCTCTAAGGCCTGCTTTGACCTTATCTTCATCGAAGGTTGCATTTAAGGATGCAGCTTCACTCCTTCAGATGTTGCAAATGATTCATAATTTGCCATATATATATATTTTTTTAAACAGGTAAGTATACATGTATATCCAATCTGTATCTGAGACTTGCATGGATAATGCATCCAACTACCTTGTTTAAGATGTCGAAGGCCTATAATATTGATGAACTTCATGATACTTGTGGATCTTACTGAACATTCAATTGCTTTGAGACTTGGCCTAACTAAATATAGATAACCATTCCTTCAGATTGAATCTTTTTTAAATGTTGTTTGTGTATATTTGATTAGGTCATTACCTGTTTGTGGAGGCCTCTGATGGAATGCCTGGAGATGAGAGCTTCCTCTGGTTCCCATCCCTAGAGACAACTCAGACCTCCAGTCTACAGTTTAAGTTCCACATGTATGGGGACCAGATAGGTGTACTGTCGGTCCTGAGCCGAGCTATCAGTAGAGGTGTCATCACCCAGCTGTGGTCCATAACGGGCAATCAATGGCAGTATTGGCACAAGGTGAATGTTTCTACATCTAGGAAAATGTAGTGGGTGATGAAAATTTTTATTTTGAAAAGAAAGATTGGGGAAAAAAAATTTCTATTGATGGAACCTGGTTTGAAACCAAGAGTACTTATGTATTTTGATATTTAATGCAAAGAGTTATATTGTGGGACAGACATGTATATGGAAAATGAAATTGGGTCTTCACTGTGAGATTATCTGGTCTATAAATTTAAGAAAATGCATACTTATACGTAGATACCAGGCATCAAAGTGAACTTTTGTTTGCATTCTAGATTAAAGGAAATCAAAGTTTTTCCACATTCTTTTGACAGGAATGTGTCACAATTCCAGTTTCTTCCCGTTTTGAACTATATTTTGTTGCCCAGAAAGGCAGTGGACATAGATCTGACATGGCATTAGATGATATTGTGATAACTAATGCTGCTTGTCCAGGTACTTGGATAAATTATTAGCACTTCATATTCCGTTTCACATAATGATATAGCCTAAATGAGTTTTGTGACCAAAACTTCTGGATATTTTAATTGTAATTACTGTAATTTTTAAAATCATGCTTATTCTTTGTTCATCAGTCATAATTACCGGTATTATATGTTTACTGGTTTTTCCCTATATAAAATTAGATATAAATAATTCCCAAGAATTCACTGTGAATGGACTAATCCCCATTTTGCTGTGGGTTAGACAAGTGAGCTAATCCCAAGTTCAAGAGCTTAGTTCCCAGTTATGTTTAATCCTGTAGATTTTACTTTTGTGTCAGCATAATAAACTTAAATAGTTATACATTGAGGGAGTCAGCAAAATTCCAGTTCCCTTTCACCTTGGGAAATAATCTTGGCCTCAGGGAACTAGAATCTCGCTAACTCCTTTAGATATATTCTTTAACTTTGTACAAACATCAAATTTACAAAAAGTAGTTTATTCAAAAATTGTCCAGTTAAAACCTTATTTTTGTTAAATAGATACGTCAGTAAGTTGTAATTTTGAAGATGACTTCCTCTGTGGCTACATGAATCAGAGTGTTGCACCATGGACAAGGGTCAAATATACAGATACCAGCTACCCATCTTCTTCAACCAATAAGAGAGGTAATGAAAACAGAGTTGGAAGATGGTTTTAAAGAGGGATACATTGTTTGTGTAAACTGCATTTTTAGGTCACCTGAGTCACTCAGGTGACCTATCGCTATCTGTTTTCGTCCGTCGTGCGTTGTGCGTCGTGTGTTAACATTTGAACATTTTCAGCTTCTTCTCTGCAACCCCTGCACCAATTTCAGCCAATTTTTGCATATGGCATCTATGTGTGAAGGGGAACAAAATTTGTGAATTTCATGGTCCCTGCCCCCCTGGGGCCTGAGGGGTGGGGCTAAAACCATCAAAATTAATGCAATCTTTAAAAATCTTCTTCTTTACTCCTGGACATCAAGCAGTCAAACTGTTGATGTGATTGTAATAATCATTGAGCCCTCTACCAAAATTATGAAATTCATGGCCCCAGGGTCAGGGGTTCTGGTGCTAGGGCGGGGCTATATAGATCATATAGTGAAAGTGCATTATTTCTTTGAAAATCTTCTTCTCTACTCCTGGGTATTATTGAAACAAATTGAATACATAGTTATGATAAGCAAGGGTGACTCTACCAAAATTGTGAAATTCATGGCCCCAGGGTCAGGGGTTCTGGTGCTAGGGTGGGGCTATGTAGATCGTATAGTGAAAGTGCATTATTTCTTTGAAAATCTTCTTCTCTACTCCTGGGTATTATTTAAACAAATTAGATACAGAATTATGATCAGCAAGGGTGACTCTACCAAAATTGTGAAATTCATGGCCCCAGGGTCAGGGGTTCTGGTGCTGGTGTGGGGGGGGGGGGGTATATAGATCATCTAGTGAAAGTGCATTATTTCTTTAAAAATCTTCTTCTCTACTCCTTGGTATTATTGAAACAAATTAAATACATAGTTATGATAAGCAAGAGTGACTCTACCAAAATTGTGAAATTCATAGCCCCAGGGTAAGGGGTTCTGGTGCTGGGGGGGGGTGGGGGGGGGCTATATAGATCATATAGTGAAAGTGCATTATTTCTTTGAAAATCTTCTTCTCTACTCCTGGGTATTATTTAAACAAATTAAATACATAGTTATGATAAGCAAGAGTAACTCTACCAAAATTGTGAATTTCATGGCCCCTGGGTCAGGGGTTCTGATGTTAGGGCGGGCTCTATTTATTATATAGTGAAAATGCATTAATGCTTTAAAAATCTTCTCTGCTTCTGGGTATTATTTAACAAACTAAGTACATTGTTATGATAAGCAAGGACACCTCTTCCAAAATTGTGAAATTCATGGCCCCAGGGACAGGGGTTCTTGTGCAAGGGTGGGGCTATATAGCTCCTACAGTGAAGGTGAATTATTTCTTTGAAAATCTTCTTCTCTGCCCCTGGGTACTATTTAAACAAACTAAGTACATTGTTATGATATGCAAGGATGCCTCTTCTAAAATTGTGAATTTCATGGCCCCAGGCAGACTTGTCGAAATCTGTCGGTCCTGTCGGCAAGGCCGGTAAAAATTTGTCTGGACTGATAACTTTTAAGAAAACGCCGGTCCTAATGACCGTTTGAAAAAATCGAGCGTGAAGCAAATTTAAAAAAAGGTCGGGATCGGGATGCACAACTGAAGGTCACAAACACAAGAGAGTTGGCCGTGTGCGCGGCGTAGTGGCGATGGTCAATTTAAATTGTTACAGGAAAGACATAAAATATGTTATTTATGTCTCTTATTAAAGACTCTCTATCCTAAGAAAAGAAACTTGTGAGATTGAAGGCTGTTGAAAATATTAAAGGGCATTTTGGTACTGTTATTTATTTTCCTTTCTCAGCGTCAAAATAAGATACATGTATCTGGTCTGACAAAATTTCATCCGGTCCGACAGAACATTTGACTTTGTCAGACCAAATGTCTGACAGTGATTTCAAAATTTCGACAAGTCTGCCCAGGGTCAAGGGTTCTGGTCAAAAGTTGGGGGGGGGGGGGCTCTATTGATTATATAGTGAAAAATCAAAATTTCTTTGAAAATATTCTTTTCTGCTTCTGGTTAAAAAGCAAAGAAGCTAAGTATATACATGTAGTTATGATGAGCAAGAGTGCTTCTTCCAGAGTAGTGAATTGCATGACCCCTGGGTCAGATGTGCTGGTATAAGGGTGGGGCTGTTGATAATGTAGTGAAAATGCATTAATTCTATTAAATAATCCTGTCTGCTCCTTAATGTTAAGCAGTTAAACAAAGTGATTACTTATGATGAGCAAACTTGAAACTTCTGGTCCCAGGGTGAGAGGCTCTGGTGTTTCTCGGTGGTGAAGGGGGGGGGGGGGGGGCTCTATTGATATTATAGTGAATCTGTAGTGAAAAGGCATTATTTCTTTAAAAATCTTCTCTGCACTTGGGCATATCAGAGGCAAAAAGTGTAAAAGTTGTAATAAGGAAGGGTATTTTTACCAGATTTTTGAACATCTGGACCATTTGGTCAAGTGTTCTGGTCCTAGCCAGGGCTCAAGTAATTTGCATTCTACTGAGAGGAGTTATTCCCCTTTGCCGTTAACTTTTGATAATTAATCATTGTAAATAATGTACTTGAAAAATTAATAGAATAAGAGAGTTATGCAAGAATTTTTATTGTATAATACAAAAAGTATTTTCATAGTTTTAATGATCATGTGGACTTGTAAGTAATAGATAAATAAAAATGAAACAAAAATAACTTGTCTTATTAAATGTTCATCAAAGACCAAGAGAGGCCAATGTAAGAGATTACAACAAGTAATTAAAATAGTACAAAAGCACTGATAGTTTGTTAATATACTGTATGGTGATAGTGATAAATGGGGAACAGATTAGAATCTAATTTATGAACTGTTAATGAATAGTAGACTAATTATTTTGTTGATCCTGATCACCCTATTTTTCTTGCTTTTGGGCAACAAAGCTTCACCTTTCATTTCATTTTAATACTCTATGGATCCTCTAAATTGTTGTATTGTACTCATGTGACCGTTAAGGCCCTTGGGCCTCTTGTATAGTTAGCTGACAAGTAAGACCATATTTCTTCTTGATCCACAGTGGTGTATACCAGTAAATACATGTAACAGCTACTCAACAGTCTGCAATATACATTTTTTTTAAAGTTGCATATGATTAGCATTAAATCACATTGAATTACATACTATTTTACTTGTACAAATGAATGATGATTTCTCTCTATCCATACAGGATGATACTTACATAAATCAAGCAAAATTAAAAAAAAAAAAATATAGTAAAGTTACAGGTTTCCATCTTTAGCTTCATAACCTGTAAATCTCATTTTGAACACTGTTTGAAAACATTTATGTACCATGCATCTCTAGATTTGTTTCATTTCACAGGAAGCTACATCATGAGTTCATCTAACTCTTCCGTCATGTTGTCCCCAAGATTGACACACCCTGGTGGCATGAGTTGTGTTCACTTTGAATACTTTGCTCACCAAGGAGGAACAAACAGGTCACGCCTGGCCATTCAGCTTTGGGAGGAAACAGACCAAGGCAGAATAAGAAAAATGTGGAATGTGAACCAGAGCACTAATGGCTTTTGGTACAATGGGCAATTTCAATTTGATCTCCTGTCAGGGAATTTCCGCATAGCTTTCCTGGGTGAGGCAGGAGACGGGAGCTTTGTAGCTGTTGATAATGTTACAGTGCTCACTGGAAGTTGTCCACCACTAGGTTTGTAAAATTAATATTTATCTCTCCTGATCTAGAGGGTCAGAAGCTGTTTATTGCATTGAACTTGTTCCTGCATAACAGAAAATTTTAACAACCATATAATTTTGGCCTATTGCTGATGGTCTTGACAAAGGTAAAAAGTGAATGTTGCAAATAATTCAATTATAAAGTTAATACTGTTAAAAAAAATAGAGTTATTTCTAAAAATTCTATAAATTAATAAACTAAATATTAAATGCCAACTTTTTAGGATAAAATTGCTAAATTTGCTAGTTGCTAAAATATTTTTGCTTCTTAAATCTATTTTTTACTCCTGTTTGACCTTTTACCTCTCCATCTGGAATTAGCTATTTTCAAAAAGTACAGGACCATAGAGTCTTCAGTAAATCATTGTAGATTTCTTTCAGGTACACAAAGAGCATTTCTTATGCCAATTCTTAGTGTATTTAAAATTTTTATGTATGAATTACTGCAAACCAACTTTTACTCACATGTGAAAAATGTCCACGAACCTCTTTTTCTTGCGATTATTTCTTGCCATGAACTATTTATTTCATTGTGTATTTATGAATGTAATTCCTCAATTGCAAAAATAAGTTGACTTGGGTGGATTTCAAAGTGACAAATTACAAATTCAAAATTTGTCACGAATAATAGTTGGTTTACAGTACTATCCTGGAAATTGAAATATTACCCAAATTTAATTTTCCTTCAATTTGAAAACCTTGATTGTGATTGAAAATATTTTAATATTTTGCTTTTGCTGATTTAATTAATCGATTGATATTGTATTAAAAATTCAGCAAAAATTTGCTAGAATTAGAAAAGAAATATCAACACAACTTTTCTGATTTACAATTCCATCCTTTGATGAAGCAATATTTTTAGTGTAATTTTGTTTCTGATTTTAGAGTGTCCTTCTGATTTGTTCTCCTGCTCAGATCAATGTATTTCAAATGATTATGTGTGTGACAAAATTCCTCAATGTCTAAATGAAGAAGATGAAACGCTACTGTGTTGTGAGTATATATAATTATGTTTAACATTGTGTTCAAATTTTCTGCCCATTTATCATTTTAGAATGTGTTGACGTGTGTAACTAATATTTAAGTTTTGTATTTATTAAGATCAGTAGCCCTTTTCAAAAAAATCTTATGACTAAGATTAAAATCTGACAATGCTGTAATTTCTTTGTTAATATGAAATTAATTTTGTCTAAAGGATTATGAACAATAAATTTTAATGTACTTGTATAAATACAGTCAAACCTTGTTATCTCGAACTCAATGGGACCGAGAAAAACTTAGAAATATTCAAGGATTTGAAATATCGGGTTCAAATACTGAAAGAATAAATGATTGGGACTTCCAAATTACTTCAACATATCCATTGTATTTGAGATATCAGTGTTGAGATATCAAAGTTCAACTGTATAAGATTATATAGGAACCTACTAAAGCTAAGATATAGATACATGTATTTTGGAGAATTTCAAAATGTTTGTCTTGTAAGATATTTTGTGAAAAGGTTTCCTGATATTATTGCTAATTTGGGGGGGGGGGGGGGGGGGGTCTCATTTTAGCATAATTAATGATTAATCAATCATATTACTTTTGAATAGTACAGAATATATGTGTGGCTTTTGTTGGTATAGTTTGAGTGTATCACGATTTTGGGGTGTAGTGCAGAATGTATCGTTTGACTATTGTCTATATAGTATTGATTGTACCATAATACTTTTGTCTGTATAAAGCACTTATGTATCATGTGACTTTTGTATAGTACAGAGTGTATCATGTGACATTTGTATAGTTCGGAGTGTATCATGTGACTTTTGTATAGTACAGAGTGTATCAAGTGACCGTCATCAGTGTAGTCAGAATGTATCATGACTTTTTTCTCTGTAACACAAAGTGTATCATGAGACTTGTCTGTGTAAAGAGTGTATCATGCAACTCTTTCTGTTTAGCATGGAGTGTATCATGTGACTTTTTCTTTTAGCACGGAGTGTATCATGTGACTTTTTCTTTTAGCACGGAGTGTATCATGTGACTTTGAGGATTCTTATCACTGTGGCTATATCAATGGTTCCTCAGCAACCCCAGTCATGTGGTATCAGACTCTAAGTGTGGACGGAGTGGTCATCACTGACCACACTAAACGGGCTACTTCTACAAACAGCAGTTCACTAGGTATGTAATGATAATACTGCATGATCACACTAAACAGGCTATTTATACAAACAGCAATTCACTAGGTATGTAAGGCCTTAAAAAATTAATAACTTGGTTCTCAGGCTCGTCCACTTCTCATTTAATTAACAGTGCACATTATCCATTTTTATCCTCAAAAGAATAAAATAAAATTTCTCTCATGCACCAGTACAGTGCAAAAAAAAAATCCTGAATCCCTGAGTACATTTTCACTGCAGTTTAGATACTTCCTTCAGTAAAATGTTTGACATACATCAAGATCAGGATCATCAAGATGATCCAGACTTTTGACTTATTGGTAGTTAAAAATTGCATATATGGCTGTCGAGTTAACAGATTAAGGCGTCAAGGTTAAATTTGGTTGTGACGGCATTGATTTCAGTGCAAATTCAGAAGGGAATGATTGTAATACTTCCATGGCATATAGTGGGGGTTTCTGAAGATTGTTCCATGCTAGAACTATGAAAAACGGCTCCCTCAACCTCGGAACTTGAACGTTTCCAGAAAAGCTTCAGCAAGATTTGCTGATTTCATTTAGTTTGGGTAAACCAAAGACTGATGAATTTGACAATGTTTTATAAAATCATAAGCATTTTTTAGAGTGCTGAAACACTCTTAGATTAGTTGTGATACATACCAGTAAGCTATTAACAAGATGCATCACTAAAAGTGTCGGGTTTTGTGAGTTTTTAAATACGACTGGTTGTTAGGATGCTGTCATTTCATATTACACGAATCATTGGAATAAAAATCATTGTACTGTAGAATATTGAGCTTTTTAAGTTGTATTTATCTCAGAAGTTTGCAAATAACCCAACAAATCTGAGAATATTTAGCATTGTATGAAAATTGTGAATCAAAACACTGTACATTTATAATTCAATGTTTAGTTTTGATTTCAAGTTTTCTAAAAAATTCAGTGCATCTTGTGTTGATATTTGTTAATAATAGATATTTTGTACAGGTCATTTCTTGGGATTTGTGACCAGTTACACGACACCTGTTTATCTAAATGCTCCCATAGAGAATGTTACAGTCAATTCTTGTCTAAAGTTCTACACCTTTGGAAACAGAAACCTGTGGGTGGGAAATTACTCACAATTTCTCCTTTCCTTCATTAATGAGAGCACAATATGGAGGCCATATCAGGTATCAAAATAATTTTATACAAATAAAAAATAATTATGAATTCAATCTTTTATTCTGACTGCATTAGCTATTTTTGAGCATCGATAAACTTGTCTTGATATTGTAGATACCCGTGGAAGCTGGAACATTGACTTTACGGTTTTACTGGCCAGGAACATATACGTATGAAAATAAATATGCAGGGTTGGATGATGTATCAATCACAGCAGGGGCTTGTCCAGCAATTGGTAAGGTCCATCTGTTAATACTGATGATGACTTTACATGGCAATTTCAGAATTATTTCAATGAGAATGAAATTCTTCCACTTTCACTTTAGTTTCAAACTCTTGGTATGTGATTATTATGTATATTAATATAAAGTATTACCTATAGTGTGATTAACATGGACCTGTTTTATTATAGATTGTCCTCCTTATATGTTTGCCTGCGGCACCACCACTTGTCTACCTAATTCACTCAAGTGTGATCGTAAAGTGGACTGCCCGTCTGGAGAAGATGAAACAGGGTGTCGTAAGTAACATCTACTGTATAAGGGTATTTTCTGTGGTTGTCCATATTTTGTGGAAATTTGCAGATTGGACAAAATTACAATCACAAAATTTTCCTGAAATAGTAGTCAAATATTCTATTAATATTATGTACACTACTTGCATCATGTTTTATCTCCAAACATAAGTGGTACATATGTCAGCCTGATTTAATGCGTTTTCATATCTGCTAACATTATCTTAGACTGAGGTATGAAATAAGTGGTTTGAAAATAATTCCCGAAGACTAACTTAAAGATAGTAGAGCTTGGTTTCAGTTATACTACACTGCAAATAAGGTCAATGTCATTAAATCTAAAAATATGTCAAACAGTGTTCTACCAAATCCTTAGCATCTGGTAGTTAGACTATCCAGTAGATACATTTTTGTGGTACATGTATCTACTGCAACTGCAGAAATTAAAAATGCAGAAATTCATTTGCTACCTTTAAGGGGTCAAATCACAAAAATTTCCAACGGCAGAAAATATCAATTATGTTACATGTACACCCACCAATTGGCCAGTTTGAAAAGTCTGCATGCAGTTATATTCATGAATGAGAAAAGCATTTAACAGTTATGAGAAAAAACACTGATTAATCCCTTTTTTCCATACAAAATCTGACCAATAACCCGTATTTATTGATGTGAATTATTGCAGCTTTCAACATAACTTGTGACTTTGAGAGTAACAACTGGTGTGGATACTCAGTAGGAACAAAGTTTAATCGGAGACAAGGGAATTATTTCTACCTCCCTAACCAGGACCACACAACTGGCACTCTCCAAGGTAGAAAAATAATAACGTGTAGTAAACAAAGAAATGTTCAAAGTATAGCAAAAATTCTTCCATGAAAATGTTTAATTTGATTTGGAAACTATATTTAATTTAATTATAAATTTTTGATGATTAAAGCCTGATAGTTTTAAATTACTGTATAAGTGAAATCTTTAGCAAGATGCTAATTTTGCGATTTATTCCAAAAAAAATTGGTATATATATTTTTAGCGAGAAATAATTTTAGCGATTTTATAATGTCAAGAAAGATATCTTTAACGACCAATATGGAATAAATTGTTAGTGATGTTTAACGTAGGTTGCGGGTTTGCAGGCCATTTAAAAGTGTCCGAAAACATACCATGAAAATTAGTTTTATGAATCCTCTACCTTCGTTTTATATTCTCTGAAAATTTTATAAAATTTGTCTGCATCGTTTTTGTGTAATTAAATCCCAAACATGCCATTGTTGTTGTTACATTTTCAACGTTATTCTATTGAATTATATAAGAAAAACGTCATTTTCGGCTCATTTTGAGGCAAGATTTTGTTTAAAAAAATATCAATAACTTTTAAATGGTGCAGGCGAAATTGTTTTCCCTTTGGTATTTTAACAAAGAATTAATTTGAAATAAATCAATGTGAAAAAATTAATAAGTCTTTGGGTTAGTTTTCGCATAATTTAAATGTGGATAATTGCTTTTATATCGCAAAATGTAACATTTTTAAGAATGACGTCATAAAATATCGCGACATCATGCTTGATGTTGTGAATAGCTATCCGGTATTCAGTGCAGAAAAATAAGCTAAAATAATTTTTATAAAAAAGAAATTCACGTCTATCTGCTTTCAAGTGACCTGTGAATCATATCATAATAATTTTATATCAATGCATGTTTCTCTTCAGATTAGGGTTTTTATACGTCTTGTATTAGTGAAAATTCTCGCAAGGGACGTAAAACAACAATCAATCCTTTAGTTTCTTTCTTCCAATTTACTTTCTTTATGTATTGTTTTCTGTTTGTTTTGCTTTTTTTCGTTGATTAAACGTATCCTTACATTTGGCTGTGTATTTTTCTTATCAAGCGTGCTGGCAGAAAACGGTATCCTTTAATTCAAGTAATTCAAGTATATAAAATTTTTTATTTTGACCATTCAGCAAGGCACTCAAATCTACGAATTTCTGCCACATATCGTCCCGGCTAAATACAATATATTTTCAGTATATATTTAAACAAAATATTTATTTTTACATACCACATTTTCAGAGGGGTAAATGGGACAAGGATTTAAAAATTAATTTTATTGACATAATCAACAGCCAGTTTTTTTTATAACATTAATTCTACTTGTTGGACATGGAAAGCAAAGTAGCGAATAAAATCTGTAGGTTACAGCATTGCAAGCTGTTGCTTAGGGGATGATCATTTCAGGGGGGAGGCTTACAGATTTTGGAAATAAATAATCTGTCCTCGAAAATGTTGAAAATAAATAACCTGTCCTCGACTGGGCAAGAAAATAAATAATCTGTCCAAGACTAGTTCTAACCCCCCCCCCCCCTCCTGGAGTTTTCAACTTTGTTGTTTTTCTTTCTTTTTTTTCTTTTTTTTTTTATTTTGTTCTTGTCAGACTTTTTTCAGTGAAGAAGAAATAAATAATCTGTCCTTCTTTTTTTGGGAAATAAATAATCTGTCCTTCACCGACATGAAAGTAAACAGTCTGACTTGGTAAAATTTCCCCCCCCCCCCCCCACCTCTCCCTCAGAATCAAATAGTTGTCTCCTAACAGAGGTCAGTGTCGCTAAAAAATTGTCTTAATGTTTCATCGTACCTTAGCAGTATTTAATTTATGATAAACTTGTACATCTATATATTTTTTAAAAAAACTGTATAAAAATAAAATTTAATCTTTTGATGTAACAGGTGTATTTGCGATTTTTTTTTTTTAGATAATGGCTTCTTTCTTAATAAAACAAACTGATAATTCAAATACGATCTAAGAAAATGAAGGTCAGTTAAACCTTGTGTCCATATCGTTTCGCGATACCAAGTGAAAATAAATCAATCTCAATTTCTTTGGCCTTTCCGACAAGCTGAAAAACAACCACTTGTTTTTCCAAGATTGCAGGAAAGGCCTGAGAAGATGCGATTGATAACAAATAATTAAACTTTTTTTAATATTTCCAGTGTCGATCATTCGAATAAACCTTCTTCACTAAATTACCAATTCCAACAAAAGTTTTATCTAAGTATTGTATCGACTATACAAATCCTAAAAAGCCTTCATTATTTGTGATAAGTTGTTGCTTAAATAATATAACACTAAACTTCCAAGAAAAGTTATAGCTAAATAATGATATACTGAAGAATTTAATAAAACAAAAATCATCACAGATTTCTTTTACATTGTGACGTCATAGTCAGATGTGCACAAGAAAGTCGCCCAAATCATATAAATTGCGTACCCAGTTTTAATGACGTCAGCAAACCCGCGACCTACGTTAATTTAAGCTATCATCTCAAAACCCTCACTAATAATGCCAAAATTGGATCCTCGCTAAAAATTCTGCTTATACGGTATTCACTATAGCAAGTACAATCTTTATTTCTCTCTCTTGTAGGATACTACATATACTTCAGCAGTGAGGATGGAGATGTGGCTAATGTCACTAGCCCTGTGGAAGATCTAGAGGATGGATGCTTATCATTCTATTACAACATGGAGGGGGGTCCCTCAGCCCAGCTCAGTGTGTATGTCATCAGAAATGGCAGCAGTACGCTACGCTTTGTGCAAGATGGAGTGAGAGTGAGGCGAGATCAATGGGTTAAAGGTCAGGTTCCAGTGAAGGGTGGCAGGATATATGTAGAGTTTGAGGCCTATGCTGATTCTTACTTTGACCAGCCTGGAGTTGTGGCTATTGATGATGTCCAGTACAGTGAGGGAGTGTCCTGTCCTCAGGAAGGTAACAGATTCTGTTTATTGAGACCTTTTAGAAAGAATTCCATCATCAACAATGATAAGGCACTGAGGTGTTTTTTCAGATACAATAAAATAATAAATCAATACTTAATTCAGAGGCTTAAAACTGGGACAATATGACAATTCTTTGTTATCTATCACTGTTCCGTAGAAACTGATACATTTCACAAAAATTATCTCATGCCAGTGGAAGTTGGGACATAAATATACTAATGGCATGCATGTATTTCACATGATTCCCTATAAATACTGATTCAAATATGTTTATCATATGTTATGCTTTTACAGCATGCCGTGATGATGAATTTGAATGCAGGGATACTGGATTGTGTATTCCAGGCTACCTTACAATGGATAATGTCGCAGATTGCGGGGATTCATCTGATGAAAGTAAATTTTATGTATATTTCATTTTGCAAGTGTCAAAGAAAAGGAAATTTGCTCCTTGGGTAATCTGTGTTCAGTGTGTGTTTTCTGTGAATGCTATATAATCACAGTTACATAATATTATAATTATGCTTTGTAATTAATTAATTACAGTATTGCTAATTCATACATTTTTTCTGTCATTTGTAATTTGCCCCAAAATTGTATTTAGAAGAGCTGAGAAATGGTATGACTAAAATTGAGAGAGAAATTGAAACTGATTAAAAAAAATAATAAGCCTATGTTGTCTCAAAAATAAATGTAAAATTAGTCTTGTACAATGTACTAGAGAATTTCCATCTGCTAAAATTTCATTCAGATTGGTGAATTTTTAGCTCTAAGTCCATTGAATTACGCAGGAAAAAAGTTCTGGACATTTGTGTTCACATGTGAAGCATTGCTAACATTCCTTGAATCTGTAGGGATGGGAAATGTCACCAGTGGAGTAGTTCGCCTGGTTGGAGGTATGGATCCTTCCTATGGAAGACTTGAAATTTCAGACAGCTATGGACTTTTCTCTACTGTGTGTGAATATAGCTGGGATCATGACAGGGAATCACAGGTTGTCTGTAGACAGCTGGGATACAGGTTCGTAGTATAAACCATTTAAAGCTTTTATTGATAGCCTAATAATATTAATCTCTCGTTTGCCATTAGTTAACCTGAAGTTAAAGGGTTTTTATCACGACTCAAAATTTTTTGATATGACAAAGTTTATATGCTATTTAAATCATATATTTAAAAATCTTTGCTAGAAAATTAATATTTTTGATGTTTCAGCGATTCAAAGTTTGAATTTCTCAATATGCATATTTTGATCGCCGATGTTACGCGCCATTGCTCTGACGTCATAGGTGTCAATCCTGGTCAAGCGAAGTACTTATTGTGTATACAAAAGGGCTCATTTGCTGTGTCTATTAAACCTGTTAGAAAATAATTAAGTGATAATTGAATAATTGACAGCTTGTAAGGTATAATTCATGGCTTTATAGTGCACAAATGTGCACAAGAAAGGTTTTAGGAAGAATTTTTTCTCCACATTTCCTGGACTTGGTCGAGAGATGAAAGGGGGCCTTTCTCTACAAATGCGATGGCTTTTATCTCCATTCAGAACAATCGTTTATGCCCGATCGATCACGATTTTTTTTTTCTGTCCTATAAAATATTTTTAGGAAAGATACTTATAAAAAAAATAATAAATGACAAACATGCATTTTATATAAGTCGCACGGAATCTAGTAGGAATGTTGTGAACTTCGTAATGGCGTACGGCACCATTGAAGAAGTGTCATTTCTATTACATGATATTCACTTCTAGAACAGGTAGAAGATATACAGGATTTATTTAATTATAATTAATCAAAATAAAAATGAAGGAGAATTAAAAATTCCCATATTTATAAATGTTTACGAAGTTAAACTTTAGTAATTCGTTCTATTTAGTTGAAGTCCCGAGTTGTCAACGGCTTCGTCTTCGGTGACCTCTCTCCAACTGTCGGCATATTTTCTGGTTATTTCTCTCTGCTAGACGTTCATACTTAAGATTGACCGTCCATAACCAAATGAATATAGTCAATGTCAAAATTTCAACCGGCCATACTGTGCATTCTATTTATTTAGCGTAAAAATCTATTCAATATATTTTTTCTTACGATAAGCTTTACGAGTTCTATTGACCATTGACACCTATGACGTTTCAGTACCACGTGACCCCTATCTAATTAGTGGACATTTTTACTTCGAGGACCCTATATTACGGGCGTTTTATCATTTAATTACGGCCGTTTTCAACATTATTTCATAATTAAACGATAATTATATGTTTCAAGAATATAATAGTGTTTCATTTTTAAGAAATTTAGATACGTGATAAAAACCCTTTAATACACCATGTATAGTGATATTCAAAACTTAGCACTTCTGTAGGTTGTAGTTCTAATATTTGCAGACATGAATTAAAGAAGATATGTGAATTTATATTTAATTGTTAATCATGAAGTACACGTGCACCACAGAAAATGGCTTAATTATGCCCCATGATATGAATATCACTGGAATAAGTACATCATAAATTTGTATGGTATAACTTAAAATGAGTGATGGATGGACAAATTAACAATTGTTTTAGTTGAAGTAGTCTTCAATTTATTCTATGCTTAGCCATATGAGAAGTCAATTTTCTTGAAGATCAAAGTTGAGAAACTGTATAAACAATATTTATTTCAGCTGTATTTCATTATGCTTTCTATATATGCTGAAATGTGAGCTCTGCACAATACAGTATGGAATACATTTGAAATCACAATATTTCAAGTCTTTTTTTTTCAGTTAATTATCAATGCATTTGTTTAATTTCAAATGGACTGAAGCAGTGTCTCTGTATATTTTCAGTCGAGCTTTGAAAACATACACCAGATCTGAGTTTGGTTTAACACGCCTGAACAGATACCATGCATATTATTATAACTGTTATGGATATGAAACCTCCCTAAGTCAATGCAGTCGCTACACAAGGAGTACCTGCTCTACCAATAAATACACTGCAGAAGCCCAGGTGTCCATTACATGTTCTAACACAGGTAAAAATCATTGATAATGAAGTCATCTATTTTTACCTAAAAAAGATCGATATTTAATTTGGGAATGATAATATATGACGTAATGAGCCCTCTGCCAAAATTTTGAAATCTTTAAGCCCCAGTTGGGCGTACATTGATGCAAAAAAGTGTATTCACAAAAAATGAATGCTTGAGCCAATTAATTTATATCATTGACAGAGTGTGTGTTTGGAGAAATACCCTGTGAACCAGGCAATAACAACACTGTTTGTGTCCCTGACAAGTATTGGTGTGATGGTTACGTGGACTGTCCCGCCGCACAAGATGAGGAAAACTGTGGTAGGTAGCAGGGCAGGGCTATATAACAAGAAAGGGCTTTAGCAGGGCAGGGCTATATAACAAGGATGAGGCTGTAGCAGGGCAGGGCTATATAACAAGGAAGGGCTATAGCAGGGCAGGGCTATATATAAGGGACTAGGCTTTAACAGGGCTGGACCATAACAAGACAGGTTTATAGCAGGAAAGGGCTTTGTCAGAGCAGGATTATAATGGGGCAGTGCTATCACAGGATGGGGCTAAAAAAAAGGGCAGTGCTATTAAAGGACAGGGCTATTACAAGGCAGTACTTTAACAAGGCAGGGCTTTAACAGGACAGGGTTATGACAGGGCAGGGGATGTAATAGGACAAGGCTATAACATGTAGGGTCATAACAAGACAGGTTTATAACAGGGTGGGGCTTTGTTGGAGCAGGACTATAACATAACAGGTTATAAAGGGGCAGGCTATAACAGGATAGGGCCATTACAGGGCAGTGCTATAACAGGACTGTGCATTAGCTGGATAGTGCTGTAGGTTTATAATATGACAGAGCTCTGTTGGGACAGTTCTCATTTAGGATTTATTCAGATTATTATTGGACTCCACTGGGGATGGGAGGTGGGGGAGTGTCACAAGTACATTCTGTTTCTATGTCATTCTGCATGATGAAAGTTATCTTTGTAAAATGACTGTCTTTGATATGAAAAGAGCATTAATATCCAAATGGTTTGGGTTTTTTTACTGTATACAAAGAAACAAGTGACTTAATGGCCATATGAGATCATAATGTGAATTTTAATAGTGGAGTTTTTTTGCAGGTAAATGTAAATCGGATGAATTTGAATGTCGAAATCACGAGTGTGTTCCATTGTCTCAGAGATGCGATAATTTGAAACAGTGTTCAGATGGCTCAGATGAATTCAGATGTGGTATGTGAAAAAAATCGTGATATCTATAATCTTGAAATTATCCTATGATTAGATAATAATTAGTTCACCTGAGCCGAAGGCTCAAGTGAGCTTTTCTGATCACATTTTGTCCGTCTGTCCGTCCGTCCGTCTGTAAACTTTTCACATTATCGACTTCTTCTCAACAACCATTGGGCCAATTTCAACCAAACTTGCCACAAAGTATCCTTGGATGAAGGGGATTCAAGTTAGTTCAAAGGAAGGGCCACGCCCTCTTCCAAGGGGAGATAATTAATAATTAGTGAAAAATTAACCACATCTTTTAAAAATCTTCTTCTCAAGAACCACAGGGCCAGGAAAGATGAAACTCAGGTGGAAACATCCTTAGGTAGTGTAGATTCAAGTTTTTTTCAAATCATGACCCCTGGGGGTAAAGCGGGGCAACAATGGAGGATCAAAGTTTTACATAGAAATATATACGAAAAATCTTCTTCTCAGGAACAGCAAAGCCATGTTGAGTCATATTTATATGGAAGCATCCTCAGGTAGTGTAGATTCAAGTTTGTTCAAATCATGACCCCTGGGGGTAGGGTGGGGCCACAATGGACGATGAAAGTTTTACATAGAAATATATAGGAAAAGTCTTTAAAAATCTTCTCAGGAACAGCAAAGCCCTGATTGGTCATATTTATATGGAAGTATCCTCAGGTAGTGAAGATTCAAGTTTGTTCAGATCATGAACCCCAGGGGTTAAGGTGGGGCCACAATAGGGGATCAAAGTCTTACATAGGAATATATAGGAAAATATCTTCTTCTCAAGAACTGCAAAGCCATGATTAGTGATTTTGATATGGAAGCATCCTAGGTAGTGTAGATTCGCAATAGAGAATCCAAGTTTTTCATTGAAATATATAGAAAAAAACTTTTAAAATCTTCTTCTCAAGAACCACTGGGTCAGAAAAGCTGAAACTTATGTGGAAGCATCCTGGGATGGTGTAAATTCTAAATTCTTAAAATCATGACCCTCGGGGGTAGATGGGCCACAGTAGTGAATCCAAGTTTCAAATAGAATTTTTCAGTACTTGCCTACTTGCCCTTGGACAGGTTACCATTGTAAAATTACTTGTCCTACCAAAAAATATGCTTGTCCCACCTTTTTCTTAATTAACACAAAATTAAGCATTATCGTTTATATTAAAATTATTTCTCAATTGATACTCTACATTGGGACCAAATTAGACCCAAAATCACTTAATTCTTCCAGGGAAAAATTAAGGGTAATTGTTGTTCCAGGGAGATTTCCTAGCTTGTGCAGTGCGTATATTTATAAACATGTACATAATTTAAACATTTCCCTGTACAGGTGACTCTCGATCTCTCGAAGTTCAAGGGACCGCAAGAAAAGTTCGAGAGATCGAGGGGTTCGAGAGATAGAAAGTGAATAAAATCCCGAATTTTCAGTTTCGATCATCATTGTTCTACTATTATAAATACCGGAAGTATTATGTTGATAATGTCATCACACGTTTTCATTCGTATTTTACAGGTAATTCACTTGATTTCAAGAACAATGATCGTATTTTGAATAAATAAAACGAACTCTTTAAGTTTCAATATCTATTTGTTTCATTTCATGATTACACGAAATCTGAATAGCAATCGTCGGTGTGGCTACCCCCGGGCTTGATCGGGTCCTTCACCAGATTTCTCGTATTAAATCGGTATTTAATTCTTGAGATAGGATTATTTGCGCAATGTTTGTCATACTGGGATTATGTAGACACTAATAAAACTTCATAATCTATGGAAAATTATTGACACGCCTCTTAAATTATTTTCAAAAAATTTTCGTCTTGCTGTCAAGTCAAAATAAGCTGTGAAGCAATTCCTTTATAATTTACCAATTATAACCAATTAATTATTTATATCAATACTCGGATGCTCACAGGTGTATAATGTCATCTATGTAAACACCCAATTAACACCTCCATGCCAGTCCCAGGCGTTCACTATTATCCAGGTAAGTCCAAACTGTATTATTTTTACGCTTGATTGGCGTGTACACAAGCGCAATCAAAACTTCGAGACATAGAGAGTAAAAAACAATGAAATATGTGTAACGGGACCCAGGTCTTGGTTCGAGAGATAGAGAACTTCGAGAGATTGGAAGTTCGAGAGATCGGAAGTAAATCTGCTTAGTTCTATAGAGGAAAAAACGGGACCGGAGGTTCACTTCGAGAGATCGAGAACTTCGAGAGATCAGAGTTCGAGCCATCGAGAGTCACCTGTATTACTTTAGCATCCAAAAAATACTCAAAGAGGGAAAAAAAATGTAGATGCCAAATTATTTGATGATTTCCCATTGCAAGGCATATGAATATCAAGCATTAGAATTAAAATGCACATTGTCAACTACAATTTCTCAACTGAAAAAAGGTTATTTCATATCCTGCATAATATGCATACATGATCACAGTTCATTATTTAACATTGCATGCTTTAGTAGTAAAATTTACATTTAAGATTCAGATTTCTTTCCGTATTTTCGGGGTATTAATAAAATCTAAGTCTCATTCTATTTTCTTCAAAATTCTTTAATGAGGTATTCCCTATTTTTTTTTAATTTAAAAATAATGTGCAATCATTTAATTGAAAACAAAAAATATTATACAGTATTTCATTATGAAAACCACCACTGCATGCCGATTGTGACTTTCTGTTCATGATCGCCAGTCAGCAGCTCTAATTTTAATATCAGTATAAAACATTTATATTCACTGCATGAATGTTACATTTTGACTATACCTATAAATGTCTAAAATATTTTTCAACTTTTTTGATATGGAAACGATAGCTGCTATGTTTTACGTCTTGTGTATATTTTAACTATACATGAAATTCTAGAGGAGTTCTGACCGAGTATTTGATGTAGTGGTCAACAGCAGCAAAAACAGGTGCTCTATTGTGATTCATTACATTTCAACAGCGGTAAAACAAACAACATTTGATTTTTTGTTAACTGGAGAAGCATTTGTCCGCGGGCAGGTACCACTTATCAAATAACTTGCCCGCCAAACAAAACTGGTTGTCCCGGGCGTCGGGCAATGCTATTTGTCTAGCCCTGGGAAGCATCCTGGAGTAGTGTAGATTACAAATTGTTAAAATCATGACCCCTGGGGATAGGATGGGGCCACAATAGGCGTTACATGGGGGAAAGTCTGGTGAAGAGCAGCAGGGCCAAAGTTAATCAGGTGAGCGTTGTCGCCCATGGGCCTCTTGTTTTATTTAGTTCGGCCAGCTTCTGGAAGTTTAAGTTCAGGAAGGATGCAGGCATGGAAAGATGGCTCATGGAGAACCCTGTGTGTTGATTACATCACTGTAGAAACAGCTCAATACTTATGTAGCATTGCTGGAGGAGGGTATGCAATCAAGGCTACACAATCTGTTATACAGAAAGATATTGCAACTGCAAGAATTTTAATTTTGAAGTAAACTGATAGAACAATACTAGATAGTTTCATATGCATTTATATTTATACTCCAGCATTTTTTTCTTTTTTTTAAATAGAAAAATTGTGTATCAAACGATTTCTTTCAAATTTTGAAGGGATCAGTTCATTTCCCCTAAAATAATAAATTTTCTTGAGAATGTAGTTTCAAGACAGATTCCTTGGATATCTTTGAGATGATAAAAATTTATGGTATTTTTTAAAGTATAGCCAGGTTTTTTTTATTATCAGTTGATACTGTACAGATTTGTTTCCCTTTATTGCAGCACATTATCAAATTTCTGGTCAGGAAGCTATATCATGGGAGGTTACCAGGCCCTGCCAACACATGGTCCCAGTAATATCATTCCAAATCATATCCTCCAGGCCAGGTAAGGAGTAAAACCACTGGCAATGCATCTCTAGCTAAGCATGCAAATAAAAGATAATTGAATTACATTTATCATGAAATCATTTCAAAAGAAATACATCTCTAGCTAAGCATACAAATAAAAGACATTTGAATTAAATTTATTGTAAAATCATTTTCAGAGTTACATATAAAATAGAACTAGTTTAGTATGAACAAAGATGTAACAAAATTTTTGGAAGCCCTGGCAAAATTCTTTACAATTCCTTGAAAAATTTTATTTTTGTAATAAACTCTGTTTTAAAAAAATTATGGATATAGCAGATTGATTTTGTGTCCCATAGAAGTTAAAAATGATGAAAGGACCAAATTCTGTAATGGCAAATTTCTGTCCCAAAAATTTTAACTTTAACCTTAACTATTGCTCCAGAAGAGACAAGACATTCTTATTTTCTTTTCACATGTGCATTACTTGTGACAAGACCTATTATATTTGATCCCATGACCTTGATTTTAAAGTTTGATGCAGTTTTGAGAAGCTTTAATCTTTACCATAACTTTTTAGGTCACCTGAGTCACTCAGGTGACCTATTGCTATCCGTTTTTGTCCGTCGGCGTGCGTCATGCGTTACCTTTTGAACATTTTTAACTTCTTCTCTAGAACCGCTCAATCAATTTCAACCAAATTTGTTATATAGCATCTATGGGTGAAGGGGAACAAAAATTGTGAATTTCATGGTCCCTGTCCCTGGGGCCTGAGGGTCAGGGCTAAAACCACCAAAATTAATGCAATCTTTAAAAATCTTCTTCTTTACTCCTGGACATCAAGCAGTCAAACTGTTGGCATGATTGTAATAAGCATTGAGCCCTCTACCAAAATTGTGAAATTCATGGCCCCAGGGTCAGGGGTTCTGGTGCTAGGGCGGGGCTATATAGATCATATAGTGAAAGTGCATTATTTCTTTGAAAATCTTCTTCTCTACTCTTGGGTGTTATTGAAACAAATTGAATACATAGCTATGATAAGCAAGAGTGACTCTACCAAAATTGTGAAATTCATGGCCCCAGGGTCAGGGGTTCTGGTGCTAGGGTGGGGCTAAATAGATCATATAGTGAAAGTGCATTATTTCTTTGAAAATCTTCTTCTCTACTCTTGGGTATTATTTAAACAAATTAAATACATAGTTATGATAAGCAAGAGTGACTCTACCAAAATTGTGAAATTCATGGCCCCAGGGTCAGGGGTTCTGGTGCTAGGGCGGGGCTAAATAGATCATATAGTGAAAGTGCATTATTTCTTTGAAAATCTTCTTCTCTACTCTTGGGTATTATTTAAACAAATTAAATACATAGTTATGATAAACAAGAGTTACTCTACCAAAATTGTGAAATTCATAGCCCCAGGGTCGGGGTTCTAGTGCTAGGGTGGGGCTGTATAGATCATATAGTGAAAGTGCATTATTTCTTTGAAAATCTTCTTCTCTACTCCTGGGTATTATTTAAACAAATTAAATACATAGTTATGATAAGCAAGAGTTACTCTACCAAAATTGTGAAATTCATGGCCCCAGGGTCAGGGGTTCTAGTGCTAGGGCGGGGCTGTATAGATCCTATAGTGAAAGTGCATTTATGCTTTAAAATCTTCTTCTCTGCTCCTGGGTATTATTTAAACAAATAATACATAGTTATGATAAGCAAGGATGCCTTTTCCAAAATTATGAATTTCATGGCCCAAGGATCAGGGATTCTGGTGTTAGGGTGGGGCTCTATTTATTATATAGTGAAAATGGATTTATGCTTTAAAAAATCTTCTTCTCTGCTCCTGGGTATTATTTAAACAAACAAAGTACATTTTTATGATAAGCAAGGATGCCTCTTCCAAATTTATGAAATTCATGGCCCAAGGATCAGGGGTTCTGGTGTTAGGGTGGGGCTATATAGATCCTATAGTGAAGGTGAATTATTTCTTTGAAAATCTTTTTCTCTGCCCCTGGTTATTATTCAAACAAATTAAGTACATTGTTAAGATATGCAAGGATGCCTCTTTTAAAATTTTGAATTTCATGGCCTCAGGGTCAAGGGTTCTGGTGAAAAGGGGGGGGGGTCTATTGATATTATATAGTGAAAAAGCAAAATTTCTTTGAAAATATTCTTTTCTGCTCCTGGTTAAAAAGCAAAGAAGCTAAGTGTGTAGTTATGATGAGCAAGAGTGCTTCTTCCAGAGTAGAGATTTGCGTGATCCCTGGGTCTGATGTGCTGGTGTAAGGGTGGGGCTCTTGATGATATACCGGGTAGTGAAAATGCATTAATTCTATTAAATAATCCTGTGTGCTCTTAGTGTTAAGCAGATAAACAAAGTGATTACTTATGATGAGCAAACTTCTGGTCCCAGGGTGAGAGGTCTAATGTTTCTTGCTGTGGAGGGGGGGGGGGGGGGGCTCTATTGATAATATAGTGAATCTGTAATAAAAATGCATTATTTCTTAAAAATCTTCCTGCACCTGGGCATAATAGAGGCAAAAAGAGTAAAAGTTTTAATAAGGAATAGTATTTTTACCAGATTTTTGAATATCTGGACCATTTGGTCAAGTGTTCTGGTCCTGGCCAGGGCTCTATTAATTTGTATTCTACTGAGAGGAGTTATTCCCCTTTGCCATTTACTTTTGATAATTAATCACTTGAAAGGTTAATAGAATAAGAGAATTATGCAGGAATTTTTATTGTATAATACAAAGAGTACTTTCATAGTTTTAATGATCAGGTAGACTTGTAAGTAATAGATAAATAAAAATGAGACAAAAATAACTTGTCTTTTTAAATGTTCATCGAAGACCAAGAGAGGCCAATGTAAGAGAAGTCAACAAGGAATTAAAATGGTACAGAAGCACTGATAGTTTGTTAATATACTGTATGGTGATAGTGATAAATGGGAAACAGATTAAAACCTAATTTATGGACTGTTAATGAATACTAAACTAATTATTTTGTTGATCCTGATCACCCTATTTTTCTTGCTTTTGGGCAACAAAGCTTCACCTTTCAGTTCATTTTATACTCTATGGATCCTCTAAATTGTTTTATTATATACCCAACTGTTTGTCACTCAGTTTTACTGTTGAATTCACACAATCACGTGACGGTGTGATCCGACGTTCCGGATCACCACACTGTGGTTTTCTGAATCCATATCACCCCTCTCTGAAACTGATGACGTAGTACACAGATAAATGACGTTTTTATTCTTGCGCTTCAAAAAGTTCCTTGACAAAATGGTTTGTTTAATGGATAAAAGTTATGTAATTGATCCAAAAAGTTTCTTTTTATTTTACTTTGCTAGTTGTAAGGGGGTATATAATAAATTTATCATTATAACAGTAACTTGATCCGAAGAGCCGTATCACGTCTCGTTGACAGGCGCGGATCATTAGATCAAACTCGACGCTTCGCGTCTCGTTTGATCTGATGATCCGCGCCTGTCAACTCGACGTGATACGGCTCTTTGGATCAAGTTACTGTTATAATAATATATATTTATTATACTCAGGTGACCGTTAAGGCCCTTGGGCCTCTTGTATTAATTCAATAATTTATATTTTCTTTGAAAGAAGCACACACAAACAAGACAGTTACAATATGTCATAAGTTGCATCCTAACCACTAAGACACCAAAAGCAGGGGACCACAATTCTTTGAATTGGCTTGTTTTAAACTTTGATTGTCAAAATGTTAGCTCTCCTGAGCAAAAGGTTCAAACAACTAATGATATGGCCATTTGTATGGTGTGCATCAACTTTTTGGAATATGGACCATATCTGAAGAACCCCTTGACCAGCTTTTGTTAAATTTGTCACAGAGTATCATTGGCCCAAGGGCTTTCATTTATACTAAAAATAGGGATGTGTCCCTTAAACAAGGGAAGATATAAGGGAAATCAAAACAAAAGAAGTGCTTGCTAAAAAATCATCTCAAGAACCACTGGGCAGATTATCGCCAAACTTATGCATAAGGATGAGGATGTGTTGTAGATTAAAAATTGTTCAAGGCATCACTTTGGGGCAAAGGATATGGTCCCAGGGTCACTTCAAAATTGACCTAAAATGATCTTTTGTTAAAACTTTGCTATTTTGCCCACTATAACTTCTAGGATCCATCAAATCTTGTCAGTTGATGCATCTTAGGACCTCATATAATGTTGACTGAAAAGAAGGTCACAGTGACCTACTTTTGGAATTTCATAGATATATTTAAATATTTCAAATACTAAGTGTTGTAGAATCATCAAACTTTGTCAGTTGATGCATAATGGGTCTTCGGAGTGTGTCAGCTGTAAAGTAGGTCACCATGACCAACTTTTGATATTTCATGGCGATATCTAAATATTTCAGATAATGAAAGGCTTAGAATCATCAAACTTTGGAAGTGGATGCATCTTGGGTCTTGGGAATGGGTCATCCAAAAATATGTTACCATGATTTACTTTGGGAATTTTCAGGCAATATCTAAATATTTCAAATTAGAGACATTTGGTGATATAACAAGTGAAAGTATATGCCTGTATTGTGTTGATGATGAGGTATGATTTTTTTTTGGTATCTTATATAGGTATGCATGTAACGCATTGATGCTGAGTTGCAGATCCATTGGTAAGTTTTTTGCTTCAATAGATGGTTATTCTTGGTGGTCATTTTACTATATACTTGTAACTTTTTTTGCTTTCCCAACTCGCAAGATATAATGAAGTAAAGTAACAAATTACTTAAAATTGGAGTTTATTTATCCAAAAATTTTGAAGAGACAGTTTGAGTCTAGCTTCTTTTGCCTCAAAAGAACATTAGATTATAATATTTGATGTAAAAAAAAAAAATAAAAAAATAAAAATGATGAACAAATTTAGAGGTTTATTTACACAAGTTATTGGAGATAGATTGATCTTAGCTATTTTTGTCTCCAACAGAATGTGGTGTACCAAGCTTGGTTCCTCAGACTCAGAATATGGTCATCTCTGGTAAAGCGGCACAGAATGGAGAGTGGCCTTGGCAGATTTCTCTGAAGTACCTCGGTCGACACAACTGTGGAGGGAGTATCATACACCCAGACTGGATACTAACTGCTGCTCACTGTGTGGATTCTGGCTCAGGGTAAGTTATTAGCTTGAAAGTAGTGTAGATTCAGATTTGTTCAAATCATGACTCCAGGGGGTGTAGAGTTGGGGCCACAATAGGCTCTCAAAGTTTTACAAAGGAATAAATAGTGAATGTATCTTCTGATGAAGAACAGCAGGGCCAAGTGAGTATTGTGGCCTCTTGTTTAAGCTTAGAATAAAAAGCTGCAGAATATTCAAAGGCTTATCTTTAACTGTCACTTTAAGATTTTTTAACAGCTTGATCTATCTGTATGTAATGTTTGTTTGAAGTTAAGTCAAGCCTGGGTGATGTGTGCATTCACTGTTAAAGGTTGGCATTTATAAAATGCATACTCCATGCATAATAGGATACTATTAATTTCATTCATGTACTTTGTTAAAAAAATTTCAAAAAGTTATCATATTCTCATCCCTGAAATGGATATTCCTCTGCAGAACCCTTGTTTTCTAGTTCTGCCTTACCTGAGTGTTTTACTGATCAAATTATGTTTTCTTTACCAGATTTGAGATTGGAATGGGTAACATTAACAATACAGCATTTACCGTGGACGGCCAGTTGATCGGTGTGTCTCAGGTTTACATACATGAAGATTATACCTCCAGCACTTACGCTTCTTATGTAGACCTGGCTCTTCTAAGGTTAGCCAGGCCTATATACTATAATGACAGAGTAAGACCAATCTGTCTAGCCACTCAGAGGGAGGGATTACGGAACTGTTTTGTCACTGGATGGGGAGCATCTCATTACGAGGGAGGAACTAGTAAGTGACTATTTTTTTCTGGATTTCTGATCTGAATTAATGGATCAAATGTACAACAGATCATTGTGAAAAACCTTTTAAGATACTTAAGATTACAGTTTATGTGTTAATCCATTTGTTAATAAATCCTTAAAAATTTGCCAAATAAGTCATTTGAAATGCAGGAAAAGGGAGAAAAATATGGGAGATTTCTTTAAAGTACAGAGACAAGTACTCATTACCATATCCATCTTCAATATATTGTATGTTATATCTCAGGGACAGAGCCAGAGATGAATTAATGGGGTAATACTAACAATATTCCTACCTGTGAAGCATACCTGAGAAAAGGCTTTGGTGTTCAAGCCAAATTTTTTAGAATAATATCATTTTTGCACAATAGGTTGATCTTATGAAAAACTTACAGACATATTCTTTAACCAAGTCTATACAATGAAATTTTCCTCGCAACTATGGTTAATAGCTCTTTTGGGCCTGACATGATCTTAGACCATCGGCTCAATTGTCTTGCGTCCTTATTGCAGCTCAAACAGGCAAAATACATGTGTTTTGATGGTCCCAGTTTAAGGCCATAAGAGCTATTTTAAAAAAGTTGTTTATGTTTTGTATAAATAGTAAAGAATGTTTTAGGAAGATATGGTTAGTAACATTTTGAGATGGCAGCCAATGGATATGGAGATACACTGTAAAACTCATTTAGTGCGAACATGGATATAGCCAATTTATGGATAAAGTGAAGTTTTTTGCAATCTCTGGTGAAATTCTTAAAGATTCTTTATTTTCTTAATTTTACAGTTATTTAGAATATAGCAGACTGACTTTATGTCCAATACAGGTTAAAAATAAAGACATTTTAACTCTTTATAGCAAATTTTTAGGATCTCAAAATTTCTAACATTGAAGTGAGATTATTTTTCAAATGTATTTATATTTGAAATTCATTTCATCTGAAAACTATTGTATCCTAAGGTAAGTTTTAAATTTGATAATTCCTCATACATTTTTGGTATTCATATTAGAAGAAAAAGCTGTATATTGTGAATTTGCCAAGAATATCTTTGAACGGATGATATAGCAAAGTAGATTCATAGGTTCCCAGATCTTTGCTATAACTGAGTTTTACTGTATCTCAATTTTATGTGCTCTATAAATAACTCTGAATGCATGGAACTATAGCTCTATGATCATCCATCCAAATTTTACATGATTTGGTTTGTATGCTTCAGCTCACTTTGACTATGATCTAGTCAAAGTGAGCTGAAGCATACAAACCAAATCAGAAATTCTTGTCATCTGGATCTAGGAGTGTGAAGAAAGGAAAATGAAAATGGTTTACTTCTAGGGAGGGTGTTGATTTTTGTTTCCACAATGCCCTTGCGTCTTTGAACATAGGTAGCAAACAATATTAAACTTTACTTGCAGCATCAACATATTTTATTTATAGGGGTCTTACCCGAGATTCTTCAAGAAACAGGTGTATTAGTAGTAAATAACACAGAGTGCCGTAAGATGTGGGCCAAGGTTTCTACTTCTGTCGTTATCCAGGACACCGTCGTCTGTGTGGATAACAGAGAACCTTTCTCTCCAGTGTGCAATGTAAGTAGAGATAAGTTATCCGAATCAGATCTTGATAATACAAGAGAATGAATGGTTAAATACAGACCTGCCTACTTTTCCACTTTTTGTGTATTTGTTCCACTTTTTAGCTCACCTGAGCCAAAGGCTCAAGTGGGCTTTTTTGATCGAAATTTGTCCGTTGTCTGTCATCGTTGTTGTAAACTTTTTACATTTTCATCTTCTCAAGAACCACTGGGCCAATTTCAACCAAACTTGACACAAAGTATTCTTGGGTAAAGGGGATTTAAGTTTGTTCAAATGAAGGGCTACGCCTTCTTCCAAGAGGAGATAATTATGATTTCATGAAAAATTAATGGCATCATTTAAAAATCATCTTCTCAAGAACCACTGTGCTTAAAATTATGAAACTTATGTGGAATCGTTGTTAGGTGAAGTGTAGATTCAAATTTGTTCAAATCATGACCCCCAGGGGTAGGGTGGGGCCACAATGGGGAATCAAAGTTTTACATTAGAATACATAAGAAAAATCTTTAAAAATCTTCTTTTCGAGAACAGCAAAGCTGTGATTGGTCATATTTATATGGAAGCATCCTCAGGTAGTGTAGATTCAAGTTTGTTTAAATCATGACCCCCCATGTAGGGTGGGGCCACAATGGGTGATTAAAAGGAATACATAGCACTTATTTTTCCAGTGTTAGTTCTTATACATACATCTTATCACATTTATACCTGTATTATTTTTGTTAGTCATATATGTTAAACTGCAAATATACATTGTATCATCAGCTCACTTATAATTAATTTTCTACTATTTATTTTGTCTTATTTTTATAAATTTCTTCTGAATATGCACATGAATATATTTTTTCAATGATATGTAACCAGTATTTACTTGTACATGTATGACTTTGACCTTGTATTATGGAGAGGACTTATAGAGGCAGTGCCTGCTGTCCAATCCTATTATGATTATACATAATAAAATATTGTTTAAGTTTTTAAAAAAAATGGGAAACATCTTTAAAATTCTTCACAAGAACAGCAAAACCATGATTTGTTATAATTATAATATATATAAAGCATCCTCAGGTAATGTAGATTTAAATTTGTTCAGATCATGACCCCCAGGAAAATAGAGGGGCCATAACAAGGGCTGATAGTTATACAAAGGAATATAAAGGATATATCAATAAAAATTTTCGTCTTAAGAACAGCAAAGCCATTGTGTATCATATTAATTCAAAAGCATCCTTAGAAAGTGTAGATTCAAGATTGTTCAAATCATATACCATGAAATCAAATGTTCATCAAAGTTTGGTGTCTCAGTTTAATTTATGAAAAAGAACTCTATTCTGGCTATTATACCTGCAGACCATCCCCCCATCAATTTGTTCCCCTCTATTTAGTGCATTTTATAATAACATTATACATTAAACAAAAAATGTTGATATGTTACATTTTTTGATATGTTAACATTTTGGTGTTATATGACAATATTTTACCAGTAATTTTGAAACAACAACTCTTAATGATACAGGTTCCAAATCTTTGTTTAGGGGTCAAATGAATTACAGTATGTCCAGTTTTGCCTAGCATAAAAATAGGTCAAAACCAAATACCTTTTCTCATTACTGTAAATCACCAAATCTTCATATCTTTTTTTTTATCACCTTTTTTTATCACAAGATAGAGATTTGGTATTTATAAGCGAGACAAAATTTTCATGAATGCTTGTTATTTCTGTATTTATCCTATGCTAATAAAATATTTGTAAGAGTGAAATTTTTGTGAGCAGACCATCCTGAGTAATTAGGCAAAAAAAAAAGTTAAAAATAAAAGTGATTTTTCATGAATAAAAAGTGATTTACAGTTACAGAAAATTCTACAAGCACATTATTTGTTAAATACAGTAAATTTTGATTATTCCTTGTAACAGGGTGACTCAGGGGGACCTCTGGTTTGTCAAGATGATAGGGGCTACTGGAAGCTTCTGGGAGTGACTTCCCGAGGTCCAACAGGGTGTGTTTACCGTGATTACCTACCAGCTATGTATCAGGGTGTCCCAAGTGCAATAGCATGGATAAGTAGGAAAACAGGTAAGTGTTCGTTTACTGACTCGCATTCTTTCCAATTCATATATTTATAGCATGAAAATGAGAAACAAAATGGGCATGTTTGGCATGTGATCTGCAGGAATAAGGCCTACAAAACATTTGTAGTTTAAATGTCTATGATTTGGTCAGCTGACCACAGCTGGACATCCTTTACAAAGTTACACACATGGGAAAATGTTACATTTAGTTTGAAATACTTTGTCAAATTTAATATATCAGTCTGCGTATCTTAATAATTACTACATGTAAAACTTAGTAACGCTTCACATAAATAATAAACACCTATATGGTATAGTTAAATGCAATTACAAGTACATATATATATATATTAAAGTATCAGTAGGTTGGAAGAATTGCTTTCACTTTTGGTGCAACAGAACCAGAATTTATCTATTTGAAAATAAACCAGTACATAAAATTAAATTGACAAAAGAAACTGTTGTTTGTACTAAAAAAAATATTAATGCTCCATTGGAGGATCGAACCAAAAATATTTCTTATTCATCGCACTGGTCGGGTAAAGCACACTACTGAGCTATCACTGCTACACACACTCTATGGTTTTTAAATCGACAATGAAGCACCGCATTTACACATTGGAATTATTTTTGGAAAAAGTTCATTTTTTATCGTCTTTGGTTCTTCTCTCCATTTTTTACAAATCTTTATTAGTATCTTTGAATTAAAATGCACACAAATAATGTTTCAAATCATGAAGAGATGACCCAGAGATAGCAAATTTTTAGAAAAATGTGTTTAAAAATTAACATTTTGTACCAAATGACTCATCTAGCCAATTTTCAAGTTCTTTTTTAGCAAATCAAAATACACTATTGGGAAAATATATCCCTTTCCTATTTCACAGGAACCCGATACATCAAAAGAATTCTAAAATTTCATGTGACAGATCAATGAAATTTTCACTTTTCAAGTACACCCAGATTCCTGCCAAATTCAAATCAAAAGTGCCCTTGTTCTTAATGTTAAAATATGATTAATTTTTGAGCAAAGATCAAATGTCATCTAGCCAGCATCCCATCGAAATTTATACAACCAAAGATGCCAGTTGATGCATCCGCAAAAGAAAATAACAATTATAGCAATATATCAATTTCTTCAAAAATGCTTACAATGAAAAATAAATTGAAAATAAAATTGCATCAATTATATCTTCAATTAATTCTGTTACAAAACACACATACTTTGTTTATTTTCACACAAAAAAATAGTTTTGTTGATGAATTTCTAAAGAAAGCGTGCCTCGAATGACATGAATAACATTTTAGAAGGATAAACATGTAAAAGAAACAACCCACCAGGCGTTGAAATAACCACAAAATTACATACATGTAAATACAAATACTAGAAGACTAACTAGAGTGTTCCAAGTAATACATGTGTTGCCTGCTTTTCATTAAAGATGTAAATAAATCAAAGCGTGGTCAGCTTTTAAGCTCACCTGAGCTGAAAGCTCAAGTGAGCTTTTCTGATCACATTTTGTCCGGCGTCCGTCTGTCTGTCCGTCTGTCTGTCTAGCTGTCCGTCTGTCTGTCTGTCTGTCTGTCTGTAAACTTTTCAGATTTTCGACTTCTTCTCAAGAACCACTCGACCAATTTCAACCAAACTTGCCACAAAGTATCCTTGGGTAAAGGGGATTCAAGTTTGTTCAAATGAAGGGTCACGCCCTCTTTCAAGGGGAGATAATTAGGAATTAGTGAAAAAATAATGGCATCCTTTAAAAATCTTCTTCTCAAGAACCATAGGGCCAGGAAAGATGAAACTCATGTGGAAGCATCCTTAGGAAGTGTACATTCAAGTTTGTTCAAATCATGACCCCCGGGGGTAGGACGGGGCCACAATGGAGGATCAAAGTTTTACATAGAAATATATAGGAAAAATCTTTAAAAATCTTCTTCTCAAGAACAGCAAAGCCATGATGAGTCATATTTATATGGAAGCATCCTGAGGTAGTGTAAATTCAAGTTTGTTCAAATCATGGCCCCCGGGGGTAGGGCGGGGCCACAATGGAGGATCAAAGTTTTACATAGAAATATATAGGAAAAATCTTTAAAAATCTTCTTCTCAAGAACAGCAAAGCCATGATGAGTCATATTTATATGGAGGCATCCTCAGGTAGTGTAGATTCAAATTTGTTCAAACCATGACCCCCTGGGGGTAGGGCGGGGCCGCAATGGAGGATCAAAGTTTTACATAGAAATGTATAGGAAAAATCTTTAAAAATCTTCTTCTCAAGAACAGCAAGCCATGATGAGTCATATTTATATGGAAGCATCCTCAGGTAGTGTAGATTCAAATTTGATCAAACCATGGCCCCTGGGGGTAGGGCGGGGCCGCAATGGAGGATCAAAGTTTTACATAGAAATATATAGGAAAAATCTTTAAAAATCTTCTTCTCAAGAACAGCAAAGTCATGATGAGTCATATTTATATGGAAGCATCCTCAGGTAGTGTAGATTCAAGTTTGTTCAAACCATGACCCCCAGGGGTAGGGCAGGGCCACAATGGAGGATCAAAGTTTTACATAGAAATATAAAGGAAAATTTCTTCTTCTGAAGAACTGCAAACCATGATTAGTCATTTTGATATGGAAGCATCCTCAGGTAGTGTAGATTCAATTTTGTTCAAATGATGACCCCAAGGGTAGGGTGGGGCCCAATGGGGGAAGGAAAGTTTTACATAAGAACATATAGAAAAAAATATTTCTTCTCAAGAACAGAAAAGCTATGTTTAGTCATATTGATATGGAAGCATCCTCAGGTAGTGTAGATTCAAGTTTGTTCAAACCATGACCCCCGGGGGAAGGGCGGAGCCACAATGGAGGATCAAAGTTTTACATAGAAATATAAAGGAAAATATCTTCTTCTGAAGAGCAGAAAAGCTATGTTTAGTCATATTGATATGGAAGCATCCTCAGGTAGTGTAGATTCAATTTTGTTCAAATGATGACCCCCAGGGGTAGGATGGGGCCCAATGGGGGATGGAAAGTTTTACATAAGAACATATAGAAAAAATATTTCTTCTCAAGAACAGGAAAGCTATGTTTAGTCATATTGATATGGAAGCATCCTCAGATAGTGTAGATTCAAGTTTGTTCAAATGATGACCCCTGGGATAGGGAGGAGCCATAATAGGGGATCAAATTTTTACAAAGGAATATATGGGAATTTTTTTTAAAAAATCTTCTCAAGTACAACAAAGCCATTTGTTATATTGACATGGAAGCATCATCAGGTAGTTTAAAATTCAAGCCCCCCCCCCCCCCCAGGTCTTTTCAATACTGAACTGATTGTGCTTTTGCCTAGCCAATGTGCTCAGGTGAGCGATGTGGCCCATGGGCCTCTTGTTACTACAGGCATGATAGTTCATGCATTTGCCTGCAAAGAAAAAAAAACATCCATGGATATTATAAGAGTGCAATAGAATCTGACAATCAAAAAAGATACATGTATGTTTAACCCTCAAATGAATAATTGAATTGAAATGATTAGAAATATTTATTATCATTTCATTAATACGTGTTTTCTAACAATCCTCAAAATGAGATTTCAGTCTGTCTTTACTACAATTGTCAGTATACACGATACATTGTGGAATAACAATCCCAGTGTATTTTCATTTATTTAAATTTAAGTTTGTGAGGTAATATCCTTGATACTGTTTCAAAGTACAGTATCATGAGCTCGTAAACACGCATAAATGCTAATTAACAAAACCCAGCCTTTCAAAAGTTGTAAGTTAAATTAAACTGTGTGGGGTATTTTAAGCAAAGTATGTCAAAGGTCAAGGTCAAGTGGATTGTAATGCTGGTATTTTTCATAATATTCTATGACCAACAGTGCACATGCTAAATAGCATAGACTTACCTCTTAAATGTCAAAAATATGCTGTAATTCGGCAATATGAACTATTTTGAAAAGTAGGTCAAGGGTCACAAGGTCTGTAACCATGGTAATTTACAAAAGCAGTAGTCCCAAGCAATATATGTGCAAAATATCAAATCCATACCTCTTACAGTTCTTGAGATATGAGATGTGACAGGCAGACAGACACTGGATTTAAGTGATGGGATCCCAAAGTGTTGCTCTGCTCTGCAGGTGACACAAAAACATTGAATTTCAAAATTCAACCTTACTTTGACAATTTTATAACCAATTTTATTATTAAAAAAAGAAGTTAACGACTTAGAGCTATTACTGTATTTCTACATCTCCTCCATTTCATAGTATACAGTATATACCACACCCGATCATAACTTGTAGTGAGAGCAAAGACATGGTTGTAGTTTAGATGCAATCACCAAAAGAATGCTTAGACATTGACAATTAGAATAATATTATATAAATACATTAAATCCATCATAGGTTTTCAACTGACTAAAAAAAGTAAGAAGAGATGAGTTAAATATTCAGTACAAAAATGTTCGATGGTGTCTAGTCAATTTGAACTCTGCCCTATTTAGACCATGGCACAAGGCCCCAAAACTCTGTAAATGTGACATTTTGTTTAAAACTAAAATTTTATATTAAATTCAAAAAGAACTTTTGAAATTGTTTTTCGTGTTTGACAACATTGAAGCCTAGCTTTCAAGTTTTTGATTTAACATTTGGGTAAGGGAGAGAAAATAACTCTTTATACCCCCCGCAAATGAAGTTTGGGTGGTATATAGGAATCACCTTGTCTGTCTGACTGTCAATCCGTCTGTCTGCAAACTTTGTGTATCATGATCTCCACTTATAGTCACTGTAGAAAAAATGGATAAATTCCAGTAGAGAAATACCGTACTTGAAAAATTGTCATTTATTCTTTCAATGTAATAAAAAAACAATGTTATTATTAGTATTGATATGTTATTAGGTTGTGCCTTAGTTTCATTCATTAAAAAAATATAATGAGCAAATACTGGTAAATTTTCACTCTGTTTAAACAAATTGTGAACACCTCTTAGATCCATCAAATACTAGTATTAGTGACTTGGCACCTTCTCTGAAAACCCAGCGGGGGTATTTGTTCATTTTAGACAGTTCTAGTTTGAGATTTGCTTTCAATTTTGCAAGGAAGCTTTATGTTAGGATTAAGATGGAAGTCAAGTTTGCAGAAAGTTATCAGATAAATTCTGGATTTGAGGGCTGGAAGTCACAATTTATAAAGACAGAAGTTTAACATATATTTACATCAACAAAAAAAGGGGCCGGGAACAAGAATACAACTGATTTTTCATATCACTGGTTAATATACAAAATACCATGTAGTGCTGATTTACAAAATATTTTTATCATTACACTGAAATATATACATGCATTCACAGTATTTCTTCATGTTTCTGCAGTTAAAAAGCTTATAGCTGGATCTCGGGTTTAGACTGGCAGTCAGCCTCATTATGGTTTCTGCCTCTTCTGACCCAACTCCTGTTGCTTCAGGTGGCCAAAACTTTTATTTTGAAAAATTTAGATGATTTGCCTTCTAAATGATGCATGGAATAATGGAGATCTTCAGTCACAATCATGACTTGATACACCTTTAGTTTACGGGCCCACAATGGGATCCATGGACCCACATTATATATAAATTAAAAAATAACAATAAAATGTTCCTTGAATTTTTTGAATTGATTTTTTTTCTCTCGTTTATAGTCTTCACTAAATTTCAACAGGTTTTTTTCCAGAGCCTTTGATCAGATAATATAATGTTCGTTACATTTTGTTGTGTTTAATAAGGGGTGCAAAATTATATGACATACAACGTGAGATGAAGTTTTGATTCCCATCTACTGTTGTGCATTTGACACAATAAACAGACCATTTCGGTTGTTACGTACTTGACAATGAAACCATCATAGCCAATGGTTACCACATTTCTATCTTTAAGAACAATCTCAAACGTTTCCTCAGGTATTCATCAAAGTAATTCGTTTCTTAAGGACCCTCTCTACACTAAACAAAAATATTTTGGGGGGTTTTGAGAAAATTAAATTGTATAAATTTTGGGCTCATTTATATAATTTTCAACATATGGTGCCTGGCTTTTACCAGTAATTCCTGAAAAAATGTTAAGACAGCAAAGTAACCGTTCACAGTCATCTCTACAGACCAATCAACTCGTTATGCTATCCGACAACAAATTCACAACAAGCGAGTTTATTGGTCTGTAGAGACGACTTTAAAGGGTTAGGAGGTGGATAAAATATGCAAGTTGGTTATAGAATATGTCTAGAATTAGGTGATGAAAGGTCATTGATTGACCAATGCTGGAAAGAGGTGAAATACGTCTCCAAAGTGCACAGAAAATCTTGTGCAGTAAAATGCACTTTATTTACATTATGGGATTTATAGCGTTATGGTCAAAGAGTAAAATATAAAACCATAACACTACAGTTCTGCAGCTAAGGTTGTATAAGACTAATTATCTTGCTTTTTCCTATCTTAGGTTTGAATTTCGATGCTGCTGGTACACCAAGTCCGTACACAGGAACATATCCAACATCAACTTCAACACCAAGGTACAATGGAACATATCCCACATCAACTTTAACACCAGCTAGTACTGATAACTACACTGTTAATCAAACTCGTAGTACACAGTCTAAATCTGAAGTAGTAATATCATCAACGCAATCCAGTTTAAAGTTGTCAACAACATTGCTGCCCAATACTAATCCAACAGCAAAACCTGAACCAACACCTGGTCCAACGGCAGAACCAACAATATCACAGCCCCATTCTGAACCCACAGCAGAACCTGAACCACCATTTACACCTCATCCAACAGCAGAACCAGAACCAACTGTATCACAACCCGAACCTGAATCAACATCAAAACCTTAACAAGATTATGAACTCTTGACCCATATCAGATGTTACTACTACATGCTTTGCTTATAGAAAATATTCATGTGCCGGTATTTAGGAGATAGACATAAAGAAATATGATACCTGAAAAAAGGGAGCAGTATTTTTGTAAATATTTATGATGTTAAATATGGATTTGTCTTTTTAATTGGTGAAAGTCAAGCATCCATGAAAGTGTCCAGCAATTAAGAATTAAATTTGAACTGGTAATCTGATGAATTAATTTTGCTACCCTTAAATAAAGATTTATTTCATCAATTATATACAAGCTTATTTTTTCATATAACATTGTGTAATACTTATTGCAGTTTAACCTATATGTGAAATTTTTCATACTATATATAGTCACACAGAGTGATACATTATTCATTTATGTATTTATTAAGGTTGATTTTAGAGAAATGTTGAGATGTCTTCCATTGTTTTTTTTTGGACACTTTTTTAACATTTAAATAAGGGGTACAGCTGTAAAACTATATACATACTTTCCTCGTGTGGGATTAATTTAAGCTATGTATGCAGTCACAAATTTTCTATGGAAATTTGTAACAGCTTACTTAAAGTGCAATCAAAACATAATAAAAGCAATTCAATTGTATAAATCTGTGCAATTTTCTACATGCAGATAGCACTGAAATTGTGGATTCGTTGAATTACGACCTGTGGAAAAAAGCATGTTTACAGTAACTTGTCCGATTTTTTTAAAAATGCCCTCTTCCTGAAGCTGATGTCTTTGCAGGTCAGGGGACTGATTGAAATGTATAGAAATATATATACATGTATGCTGTGTTGCTGCTTATTATAATGTTCAGTATTTCAAATTCATGATTTATAAACAAATCACTTTTTTTTTATTTCAAATGTGGAGGCATATATTTGGCCCCTTATAATACCTTGCTCAGTAAGTGATATGAGTACTGGTAATGTATGTTTAAAAAAAAATTACCGGTACATACTCAAAAAAAAAATCATTCCGTATGAAAATTACATCAAGATATGCATTACACAAGTATTGTAGTAAATAAAGTTTTCATTAATACTAAAGAACCTTGAATGACCACAATGACACTTTTTCAAAGTATATATGTGAACCATGTAGAATGACCATGCTATTATGATGCTTAAAGCATTATTGTTGAAAACAAACTCTCTTCATTACAAAATTTATTTCTGCAACAGTAAGTTTTTATTTAAGCTCCTGCATTATTTTTCATCCTCATATTTAGTTATAGTTGACAAAGGTACTGAACAGCTATTTATATGATTTTCTTTTCTTTCTTTTTTTTCCTTGAGATATGAGATTTTAATATTGGTATATTTATCAGATTCTCCATAGGCCTGACTGAAAAGAAAAAAAACCCAGATGTATTCCAGATAATTTTCTATTGAATATATAATGCAGTACATATAATGACTTAATTTAAGAATTCGTCTCATACAGATACATTGTGCCCTTGCTTTCACGATCATCTTTTTTCAGCTTATAAGGATTGAGCTTTAGTGTGATAACTATTGCAGTTATATATACAGTATATACCATTTGAAATGTATGAAATTTTGTTAAGAATATATTCTATTAAAATTTTTATATATTCAATGTTTTGATTTAATTCCTATGTTTCTTTATAATCTTCAACAAATTCTGTTTTGCAGATTAAATGTCCATTTAAGCCAAAAAAGAATTTTGATACAGGGTATGCAAGTTGTCTTACAAAAAATACGAGATTTTGAAATGGTCCTATTTTACCTTATTTTGTTGCACTCCTGACATCTGAGATGTATTTTATTAAACATTCAATGGCATGAACTATGACAGAAGAGAAATAATATACTATACCTCAATACGTAGAAAATATACCGTAGACAGTTTGTCCGTGTCTGTCTGGAGGATATGAACTGATACTTTTCACCCTGGCAGGTATATATATAATTTTATTTGTATGAAATATGCCCTGGTGAAAGGTATGTCATACCTTTATGAACTTTCAAAAACATTTCTTAAGCTAACCTAGCGATTCAGATATTATAATTCAGTATATCAAAGGATGTATAATGCATTGAGGCAGAAAGATAATGGTAGATAGACTATAATCACCCAGAATTTGTAATTACGTCTTCTGAACATTTTACATTGTGATCAACATGTGTACAACATGTATAGGAAACTAGCACAGGTTTAATATCTACTGGTCAGGAAAAATATAGCTCATTATAGGTTATCTCGGGGGGGGGGGGGGGGGGGGGGGGGACAAGAGGCCCAGGGACCACATTGCTCACCTGAGCACTCTGGCTAGGAAAAAGCAGAAATCAGTCTTGAAAAGTTTTGATATAAAAGTGGTTTGAGGGGGGTTGATTTGAACTTGAATCTATACATAAAAGGGATGCTTTTGAATTAATATGACAAATAATGGCAATGCTGTTCTTAAGAAGACAGTTTTTATTAGCTCACCTGAGCTGAAAGCTCAAGTGAGCTTTTCTGATCACATTTTGTCCGGCGTCTGTCTGTAAACTTTTCACATTTTCGACTTCTTCTCAAGAACCACTCGACCAATTTCAACCAAACTTGCCACAAAGTATCCTTGGGTAAAGGGGATTCAAGTTTGTTCAAATGAAGGGCCATGCCCTCTTTCAAGGGGAGATAATTAGGAATTAGTGAAAAAATAATGGCATCCTTTAAAAATCTTCTTCTCAAGAACCATAGGGCCAGGAAAGATGAAACTCATGTGGAAGCATCCTCAGGTAGTGTAGATTCAAGTTTGTTCAAATCATACCCCGGGGTAGGGCGGGGCCACAATGGAGGATCAAAGTTTTACATAGAAATATATAGGAAAAATCTTTAAAAATCTTCTTCTCAAGAACAGCAAAGCCATGATGAGTCATATTTATATCGAAGCATCCTCAGATAGTGTAGATTCAAGTTTGTTCAAACCATGACCCCTGGGGGTAGGGTGGGGACACAATGGAGGATCAAAGTTTTACATAGAAATATATAGGAAAAATCTTCTTCTCAAGAACAGCAAAGCCATGATGAGTTATATTTATATGGAAACATCCTCAGATAGTGTAGATTCAAGTTTGTTCAAACCATGACCCCTGGGGGTAGGGTGGGGACACAATGGAGGATCAAAGTTTTACATAGAAATATATAGGAAAAATCTTTAAAATCTTCTTCTCAAGAACAGCAAAGCCATGATGAGTTATATTTATATGGAAACATCCTCAGATAGTGTAGATTCAAGTTTTTTAAAATCACGACCCCCGGGGGTAGGGTGGGGCCATAATGGAGTATCAAAGTTTTACATAGAAATATATAGGAAAAATCTTCTTCTCAAGAACAGCAAAGCCATGATGAGTCGTATTTATATGGAAGCATCCCCAGATAGTGTAGATTCAAGTTTGTTCAAACCATGACCCCTGGGGGTAGGGCGGGGCCACAATGAAGTATCAAAGTTTTACATAGAAATGTATAGGAAAAATATTTAAAAATCTTCTTTCAAGAACAACAAAGCCATGATAAATAATATTTCTATGGAAGCATCCTCTGGTAGTGTAGATTCAAGTTTGTTCAAATCATGACCCGGGGGGGGGGGGGGGGGGGGGGGCCACAATGGAGGATCAAAGTTTTACATAGAAATATATGTAGGAAAAAATCTTCTCAAGAACAGCAAAGCCCTGATTGATCATATTTATGCAGAAGCATCCTCAGATAGTGTAGATTCTATTTTGTTCAAATCATGACCCCGTGGGTAGGGTGGGCCACAATGGAGGATCAAAGTTTTACATAGAAATATATAGGAAAAATCTTTAAAACCTATCCTT
>NW_026889770.1:0-34640 GCF_033153115.1 Saccostrea echinata
TGGGAAGTGCATGTTTTATTAAGATATTGTAAAAAGTAATTTGAATTTCATAAAAAGCTCTTGGTGAAAATATGCATAGACTCTCTCTTTATTAAAATATGAAATAAAATTAATCATTTACCACAGATATTTTGACGAAATTAAAATTTTCTTCTTTGCATCAAGGGGAGATAACTCTTCAAAAACTTTTAACGTGCAAAATGACCAGCCTTTTATATGTTATCAGTCATGTGAATTTGGTTCATTTCACTTTAATCGTTATCTAAGAATGCATTTTTAACTAATTTAAAATGATTCAAAATTGTTCAAAATCCCTTCATTATACATTGAATACCTTAAATTTGATTCTGCCATATCTGGGGATGCTTGCATATTAATATTGGTATGACTAATCATGACCTTGTTAGTCTTGAGAAGAAGATTTTTAAAGATTATTCATATATTTCACACGTAAAACTTCCTGTTTCATTGTCGCCAAACCGTATGAAATGGTCATGAATTGAATAAACTTGAATTTACAACATGTTAAGGAGTTTCATCTTTTCTGATCAGTAATTCTTGACAAAATGTTTGAAAGATGTCACCAAATTTTTACGATTTCTTCATTATCTCCCCTTGAAAAGGGCCAGGGGAAGGCCCTTCATTTGGACAACTTCAATCCTCTTTACCCTAGTATGCCTTATGGCAAGTTTGATTGAAATTGGCCCAGTGGTTTTAAAAAAGTTGAAAATGTAAAAAGTTAACAGAATACACACGACAGACAGACAGACACCTTTCAGATCAGAAAGGCTTTCATCTCTGGTAGACTAAAAAGCTCTTTTTATGAAATCAGTCCATTAAAAATTTTTCACAGAGAATTAAGCTAGTAAAGAATTTGAATTGTTCAATAAATAACTAAGTACATGACTGGAAGTTCAAATCCAGCCGGGACCCGTTTCACAAAACTATCTTATGACTAAGATCTTTTTTAAGACCGAAAATTATCGTAAGGTTGCACCATAGCTGTTTCACAAAACTCCCATATCTTATGATAATCCAAGACGTACTGTCTTAATCTTGAGACTACTAGATACCTGTCTTAAGTCTAAAGTGAACATGTCGACAATATATCTTTTGGCTCAAAACCAAAGGATTTATAAAAGGGAACAGTTTTTAGAGATAGAGCAATTGTTTTGATTATATCAGCCCTCCCCCCCCCCCCCCTCCACCTTATAACTTTGCCCATAAATAATATACGATAGGAAACATGAAATGTACCTACTTTATGATTGTGCATAATCATTCTTTTTTTTTGTTTGCTTGTGCCACCTCCCAACTGAAATTGCCCCCCTCCAGACCCCCAGAACTTGCTTCTTTCGGCCATATATATGTAAGTAGGTAACCACCCCACCCCCACCCCCCACCCAGCCAAGATTTGAAAAAAAGAGTCTTCACTACCTGTAGATACTTGTTTATCATGGCTCTGTTCTTCTTTTCTGACCACCCCCCCCCCCCCCAAAGTACATGGAAGTTGATGCAATAAAATGTTTATTTCTGAGAGTGTAACTGCAGAAGAAATTACTTGAGATACCCTATTCTTTCAATATTTTAAAGAAAATGAAAGAAAGACAACTAAACTTTGTGTAAACATATTTTTAAAAATTTCCTTGTAAAAATGAAGTATAACAGTGCGACATTTAACTCCGGACACGACATTTGTCCGGACTTTCGCCAACCACTTTTCCAAAGATATGTGGAAACCATTTATGTCATCTGATGGGATTTTTTAAAACTTAACACATGAACCAAAATTTACACCTGATTATCTTCTAGGTAAAAAGATATTACACCTGAAACCAAGAAATCCCATGGGATAATGGTGGGATTTTTTCTCCTAACCAATATCCCACCATTATTCTGTGGGAGAAAAAGGTATTCTGTGGGATTTTTTCTCCCATAGAAGTTTGAAAATCCCATGAATGCTTTATAATGGGACAAAATCTCCCATATACTTGTATATAGAAGATAATCTCCCATCTCTTTATAAATGTGGGATTTATCCCATATTCATTACAAAATAGAAAAAAATTCTCCCATGGGATAAAGAAACAACAGTTTTAAACCAAATAAAGAAACTATTGAACAGTTTAACTACTATTAATTATTTATTTTCATTTAAGTTATGCGTTTCCTAAACCATTTTTTTTTTTAATTTCTTAAAATTAACCAATTTTGGGGTAATGTTTAATTTTTTCAATGATTAAAGATCAAAAAATCAAAAGTGGTTTTATCTCTATAACTTTCAGGTTTTTTTTTTTGTTTTTTTTTTTAAGTAAAAAGGCAATTTCCCTTGTATGTAGATTACCTTCTTTTATTCCTTGTATGTAAATTTTGAATGGGAAAAATAAAAAATGCAATTAAGAAAGAACAAATCTTTTTATGTTTATTTTCCTCCTAATCATTTAGGTTAATTTATTGCATAAGTGCCATTTGTCAAGCTTTACAACATGATCAGATCCATGCACGTTGTTAGATCTTTGCCTGTTTGCTGCACTAAACTGATAGGTTTCCAATTAAAAAATCACATGAAATTGGGTCGTATCAGTCACTCTGAGATTCTTAAGAGAGTTTTAAAACTTATTTAGACGTACAAACTGTAATAATTTACCTAATTTTTACTTTTAATTTTCTTTGTATGATCCTGATCATGCCTTGTTTTGTTCCAATGACAGCTGGAAATTATTTTACACATAACGAACCCGATCTGACAAATGAACAGAAAATAATGTTGAAAAAAATTCAACCATCTTCATTATGCACATTTACTGGTAGTTTGCATTAAAAATATTTAACAACCTTTTCACTAATTTCAAAACTTTCTACCTACACCTACTAAACATATCAAGAATTTTTGACAGTTCATTGAACCCGTTCAAAAATAAACATGATGAAAGGGCATGGATCCAGAAATATTTGCGGTGGTACTCTACTCATTGTTTCATATCATCCAGTAGAAAACAAGTTTTCCTTAGTTCTGTTACTTCTTTAATAAAAGCACTCTGCTGATCTTTTACTTGTTATTTTTTGGTACATATAATAACCATGCACCATTGACATGTATTCAACTGATAATAGCCAAGTCACCTTAGGCCATTGCAAGTTTCTTCTTTGTTAAACGTCAGCATGCACCTTGTTTTGGACACCCCATAACACATAAAATAAGAGGTCCAGGCCACAGTTAGTTAATGCTCACTGTTAATACCCACGCGGATGCAAATATAGCAGAATGATATTGGGTACATGTATTAAACTTTTACCTCAGCAATCTACGTGTAATTTAAATAAGATGTTAGATCCGCACGCATACTCGCTAAACTGACTGTAGTGACTATGTGAGCGGATCTAACATCTAATTTTAACAAGATTGGTACTTAAGTGGCTTAAATTTATTCAACTTCTTTCAGGAAGATTTTCAATTTTCTTGTCATAAATGCATATTGTCAATTATTATGCTTCCTGTCAGTTTGTCTCTACATAACCCATACCCTACTATTCTTGCATAGTGTTCTAAGGATTTAAATAGCATAAGCATACTATGCCGAAATAGTGCACGACTTCATTTTCTGAAGAAAAACTGACTGCGCCCACGCCTGGGAGCGAACTCACAACCCCGAGATTGTCAGTCTGACGCGCTACCGATTACAACACAGACGCCGTTATAAATATCAATGTACTATAATATATATAAACTTAGTTTCAAATATTTTACACTTAAGTAGCTGCAGAACTGTAGCTCTCAGAAAAAATATATGTTGACAGACCAGAGAGCTACAGTGCCACCCATTGAAAAAACTGTATAACTGGTTCTGAATTAATTCTTCGAAATTCTTACCTCAATTGAAAAAAAAGCTACATTTCAAAAAAGTCCTTACTCCTCTATAACTTTCGTAGTTTACACTTGTACTAAGTGCGTTGGACCGAATTCTCGTGAAGACCAAAATGGCAGTATAAATAGGCAAAATTTTCAATGATTTCAATTTCAGGGCCAGGAGGGCTGTTAAAAACAATTATAAGGAATGTTTTATTGTGGAAACAGTGAAAGAATATGTTAGAAACACACGTTTAGTAATATTTTGAGATGACAGTTTTAAAAACACTGAGAAATAAATCGAGAAACAGTGCACAAAAAGTGCACAATAAATATACAGTTTTTTCTATGGGTGGCACTGTCAATATATATTTTTTCAGAGAGCTACAGTTCTGCAGCTAACACTTAAGATGAAAAATAAACAAAATAATTCTTCTAAAATAGTTTCTTGCAATTGCCTCCATCACTCAACTACTATTCTCTAAAACTATCTGTACATTATACCTAAAGCCTCCGGCTTGTGCACCATGTGTCAAACCCTGACTACTTTTTAAGAATAGTGCATGCAAAATACAACACTATTATATAAATATGCACACTTCATGAGTTCCCTAGTTCATTGAATAAAGGTACACATACCTTCATTTTACATTTAAGGACATACGCAAGATACCTTACCTACTGATAATTTTTCAAGATATTCTAAATTTAAACTTATAATACATGTACCATATAACATACTTTTAAACAAAATATCAGCATGCATTTCCAGGGATTTTGAAAAGATATTAAAGTTTGAAAAATTTTGCATTATTCAAAGAAAAATGTACAAAAATTACAAAACATAAATTCCAGATTTTTTTTATCAAAATTGTTTTAGAAGAGATTTACAAATCCATATATAGACAATAAAAATATTGCACACAGGTCCTTCATTTAGTGGAACTCTTCAACTCCAGGGAAGAACCCAATAAAGTGCAAACTACGTTGCGTATGACCTTAAATGCCTGTTTATATAAGAGAAAAATAAATTAAAGAACTTGTTCTAATTAAAATAATGAAAAAAAAATCCTTATTTAAGCCTTTAAGTTTAATTTTTAATTAAGAAATTTGACAGATGAATAAGAAGAGTAATATACAATATAATACTTCTTAAATTAATTCTCTTGGTTCCATTCATTAGATATTCAATATTCGAGTCAACACTCAATACATGAATGAATTATCAAAAGTTTTGTCCTTAAAGTTTTCAATGGATCCACAGATCATGAGGTGATGTCTCCTTTTATGTGTATGTATCTGTGTACACTGAAAAAAAAGAAAGTCGCTGTGTGATGAAAAGGATAAACCAGAAGTCTCTGATGAGACTGTAGCTCTCCTGGTCTATATGTATAACAAAGAAAAAGTAACACTTGGATTTAAAACTTTGCAACAGACAGCAATAAATAGAATTATGTATCTAAGTGTAGTCTACTTGTGTGCCACATTATATTGAAATCATACCAAAATTGTAGGTGGAGTAGCGTTTTAAAGGAATTTTACAGAAATTTCTATTCTTAGTAACCATGGCAGCACCGTTCATTGAAATGTACCTTAGTGCAGTCTAAGTTATATTGAAATCAGAATAAAACTGTAGGAGGAGTAGTGTTTTGAAAAATTACAAACAGATGGACAGCTAGACAGACAGACAACTAGACGCCATGGACAGACAGACAGACGGACAGCTAGACGGATGGACGAGGGACACCTTCCTATCCCATAAGCTCTTCTGGTCTCTGACCAGTAGAGCTAAAAAAAAATATCAAATTTGATTTTTTTTCAATGTTAAAGAAATAAAACTGCAAAATTAAATTGTAAATGGTTGGTTGCGTACTAATTATTCAAAGTAGTTTTTGTTGTATGGTTTGAAAAATTTTATTATTCATTCTATTTTCACAAAGAATTACCTTTGCATTTCTTGTATCTACAAGGGGGACAAATCTTCAAGTGGTACATGTACACTATATGTCAGCTACTATACCTTCATTTTCTGTTAAAGAAAAAAAAATAGAATAAATCATACAATACCAATTACATGTATAATAACAAAGCATGGATTAAATTTTTCACTAAAATTAGAAAATGAATTGAATATCGATCACTCAAATTTCTCGATCCAGCCAAAATGACTGACGTTAAAATTTACCCCTACTGAGGTCGAAGTATAAAAGTATAAATTATTTTTATCTATCAATATACCATAAATGAAACTTTGTGCATGTTCTGCATTCATTTACCGGTATCTGTATATAGTAGTTTTATGCCCTTGAGAATTTTTCATGATGTCATGCCATAATATTTCCATGTCTGTTTTTTTTTTCTCTGTGGTAACTGTTTGAAAGTTAGCGGAATTGATTTCTTGATAATTCTATTGGAATGTAAATTAGGCAGGTCGATAGGTCAGGAGCTAAGAAGGCCTAATATGCATGAAAATCTCGTGCGCACCTGTCTCTGTGTCTGACGCTAAGGAGGCTAAATATGCATGTAAATCTCGTGCGACTACCTTTGTGTTTGACTTCAGTGGGTGAGGACTATTGAAATTGGCATGGGAGTCCTTGTGTAATTTAAATCTATGTCTACATTAACATTGCAGGTTATCCTGCAACATTCACGAGAATGCGGTCTTTATTTCTTAAACATCCAATATCCTATCAATTCTAATAAAAAATCATATTATTAGTAATAAAGCTAGAACTTTTTTTTATTTCATTTCCAATTAATAGAAAAAATATTTTTACAAATAAATATGTAAAATAAAAAAGTCCTAGCATTTTTGTCTTTTATAATTTACTTACACATAAGCATCTACATGATGTATATTTTTTCCCCTCAAAAGAACATGAACATAACTTAATAATGATATTCCTAAGTATGTATTCATGGTATAAAAAATGAGTGTAGCAGTATAAAGATTGATTTTTCACTCAAAGTTTTAAGACTGTTTTTCAGAGATTAAAAAAAAAACATTGATTATATCAATAATCATGTGGGTACATGTCCTATGTAAACTTCAGAGGATCAACCAATTTTCTAACAGAGAATTAGTAATTTGATATTTGGATACTTCCAAACAATATAAGTAGGAGTTTTGGGGGTTATTAATTATGTCCATCATGACATGTACTATAAGCACTGACCCCCCATATCTCAAAATTTATCTTGACACCAAAAAAAAAAAAAAAAAAAATAGTACTTGCAACACATGCAATGTTTGTTAATCCCTAGTACACTACAGTAGTAGGATACTTTTAACCATGTCTGAGAGAAGATAATTAATTTTCTAATCAGTAATGCTGATGACTGTGATCAAGATACTTATAAATTGTAACTTGCAAATTACAGACAAATTTAGACATGACAGTATGATTTTTTAAGTACAATCATCAGCTAGTGTACACATTGAGAATATTCGAACGAACGAATACTAGCCTACAACGTTGTCATTGAGGAAATTCGAACGAAAGAATAATATTCCGATGTGTATAATTTTCTGACGATTATTTACTTTGTTAACTTGTATAATGTACTACTGAATAACCCCATCGACTGCTAGCTCTGCAAACACTTTACAGTGACAGAAATTCATAAGATTGTTTCATCAGTTAACGAGGAATCAGGATGATCTATAGATCTTTAGACTTCAAAAAAAAAAAAAGAATCTATGAGCCATGTATTAACATGCTTTAAATGAAATAAATAACAAAATCAATAATTCTAAATCTACTTACAAAAATAGAGCAGGTCTTCGTCATAATTTTGTTTACAAACATCATGTGGAAATTCCAATATCCTCATAATAATCTTGTCGCCGTTTTTTTTTCTTTGGTTGGTATTGGGTAATTCTAGGAATATAATGCATCCGTCTGCACAGAATTTTTAAGAAGTGAATCCATAGATAGAATATTACTGCTTCTTTTTATTTATTGGTTTATCTTTTTTTAAATTTAAACAATGCATAGTTCACGAGAAAACAAAGAAATGAAATAAATTATCAGGCCTATTTTTTTTTCAGATTTTTTTTGTTGTTGTTGTAAATACTGCCATGGGTAATAATGGTAATTAAAATGCCCAATACCAAAAATATTAACATTTTATATAAATGGGACATCATCATGATCATTGATAAGAAGGAGGAGGGGTAGTGGACGGGTGGGTAGTCTCTCTGTATCTCTAAAATAAAAATTAATGTTTCCCTTGAAAAGTCAAGAAAATTTTATTTGCATGGTCAGTGGGATATTCAGTACAAGTTTAAAAGTCCAGTCAGTACATAGCCTCAATAAAGCCCCTTCTTCTTCTTTTAATTCACGACATTTTGATATATTGTTAACTTTCTATGATGTTCAAAATTGTATCATTCACCAACCATCCTTCATGTGATAATCAATAGTAACCTATAAATTTTTGTCACTTCAAATCCCATTTTTGTGAAACGTAGAATGAAAAATCAAAAGCTATACGAGCATTCATTTTACTTTCATAAACATGATTCAAGTTTATATTTTCGAATTTTTTGACAAACGTTTGTTTGTATCATCTGTCCTTAAGGGGGGGGGGGGGTATGCAATTTTATATTAATTGTTTGCTATCAATTATGAACGATGTAAAATTGTTTGGATTTAATTTTTAAATTGAAAATGAAAAAAAAAATTATGACTTAATCCAAAGGTTTAGTAAAAGCATGGAGTTTGTTTTTCATGAATTTCTATTGTAGATTCATTTGTTAAATCGACTTGCTGTGTGTTAATATCCCTTGTGTATGTTTTGTTAGTTCCAAGCAAATTGTGACAGTTTTGCTACCTGGGGAAAACAAAAGACTCTTAAATGCCTCTAGGTATATACATACATGTATCATACCCTATGGAGATCTGGGGTGAAGATATTGGTTTCTTGGAAGTTAGCAAGGGGAGGGGGGGGGGGTAGGTTTAACAGCAGACTTAAGTTGCTTTATTAGTATTCAAACATTTACTGCAAGATTAAGAAAAACAGGTAATACAACAGAAGTTGATTATTTTTCTGTGAAATCAAACTCAGATGACAAATATCAAAAAAAAAAAAAAAAAAAAAAAATCAGATTGAGCTTAACTTGGGATCGACACCCCCGTCCAAAAATATAGTCCCGTCCAAAGCTAAAGCGTTTAGAAGTCAGCAGAGTCAATATCTCGAAGTGGGTCTTGTGACGTATTTATGAATATGTCCTATTATTGTTTTTTATCGATAAAATAAAAATAAATCATTTATAAAATTATAGCTTTAACTCTAGCTTAAAGAATATCTATGTCCGATCTAGGACACTATAGCATAATACGATACTCTTTACAGAGTTATGTCCCTTTCTAGAATGTAAGTTATAGATTTTAAATACTTACGGTCTTTACGTTTACGTGATTTATTTTTTTCATCTAAACAATAATAGCCAATGTAACTTTTATTTTAAGAAACTTTGGACGAAAAGGAATTTTTTTTAAAGTTTAGTAGAAAAAAATGACAATTTATAGATCCTTGATTTAAATTATAGTAAATAATCAAAGCGGTCCCCTTAGGACTGTTGGTATATAAAGAAGATAATATGTCATTTACTATATAACTTCAATCACCTTGTTTTAATGTTATCCTGTAGATCACATTCGCATTTAAAAATATCTTTCGTGGAAGACCAAACTGAATAAATTGTAAATAGTAAAAATGAATAGAAATATATAATTTGATATTTGGAAGTTAATGATGTACCAAATGTAAATTCCGTGTGAAAAGTATACACATATACTTAACTTTCCTATCAATAATCTTGTATTCAAAGTGTACAAACAGTACATTTCAGATACTAGATGCAGGACTTGTGAAATAAAACAAAGGGCTAATTGCAGCCATATGTCTGCCGATAAGGCCACTGTTGTTTAATTTCAAGTCTATTTCAGGGTTTTTTTTATATACATGTATTGAAATCTTACGAGATTGTACAAACTTAGCACTGCACATCAACACCAAATACAGAGTAAGAGTGGAAAGCTAACGATTCACACATTTTATCGTTATTCAGTAAAACAAAAAATAAAATTAAAACAATTTTAAAAAATCAAGCAGAAGAAATGTTGCCCCCATATGCAGACGTCTCTTTTACGCTACGAATATTATGCAACAAAATTATAAAAGTTGTATGCTTCTATAAATTCTTCATCAGTTGAGCCCACCTCCTTACATGTACCCCACCCCATCTCAAAAGAGTACTGAAATTGCTTCCAAAGGCTTGATTGTATTTCAGTATCTTTGATTTGCTGAAGAATTTTCAAGAGATCTAGAGTAATTTATTGATTCTGGAAAATCTTATATAACGTTGTAAAAGAGTGATCAGATTGAAATCATTGAATGGATTCCAATTTCACACCTTTGAAAATATATTGTAAAATTTAGCCTGAAGGGAATATTCTCACACCTTTTTTTTCCCCAGAACTTCCATGTAAACAGTGATATACACATATATTCAACAATTCATCTCCACACCGACTGATGATGACTCGAACCATTTCCTGTTTATTATCAATTTGTGTATATACTTTGTTTTGGAGTACCTACTCTAAAAATTATTTTAAAACATTTTCCAAGAAAAAACAACAACATTTTAAAGTGTTGATTAATGGACATACAAAAATATGTATAGTTACAGTTTTTTTTACTGCAAAACAATGAAGATGACAATGGCTAATAATTAGTAAATATAGTTAACCTTGTTAATTAAGTTTAGGTAACAGCATGTTGGACTAATTATGTTGTTAGTGCTATTATCACATGAAAACAGTTATTGGTATCTGTTTCAAAAAAAAAAAAAAAAAAAAAAAAAAAAAAAAAAAAAATTCAAAATACATGTATTTGAATGTACACATGAGGCTTCATGGTTTGCTCATTCAAAGATCTGTTGCAACTCATTTTCATAATTAAAAAACCATCATTTATTCAACATTTTATTTTTTTCTTATTTAACAGATTAAAAATATATATTCATAAAATATACTTTTCTAACATTTCAATTTAATTTTACCAATTTATATATATGCATACATATAATATGACCTTTCCTATTACAATGCATTCAGTACTGTCTTTTATGGTGCAGATTACAATCACTTACAGAATTTAGACTCAATTTACCAGAAATTGTATTTTTCATTTCATAACTAATTGTTTGGGAAATTTAATGATAATAATAAGTGTATAAATTAAATGAAGAATATCTAACTGTGCCATATTTCATCGTAAGTTTTTGTATGAAGAAAAACTATATAGGTATACATCTCAGCTCTTTGATTCATTCCTTGAAAAAATTATCAATATAATTACAATCCTTTAAATTTAAAAATGACCCAAAATTTAAAGTTATACTGATATAGTAAAGAGTAGAAATTCTGATATTGTAAAAATTAAGACTTCAATTTTCATAGGGAACATTTGCCATGTTAATTAAACTCACCTAATCATACTGGTGTGTTCTCTTAAATGGCTATATATAACTTTTTTTATTTCTCAATGAAATTTTGCCAATTTGATATTATTTTGCTTGCAATAGCATGTACTTTCTAAATGTAAAATGATAAATTGTAAAAGGACTGAAATTTTCATAGGGAGAATCCATCATCATATTATACTCCGTCAATCGTACTGGTGTGTTCTCTTGAATGGCCATAACTTTTTTATTTCTGAATGAAATTTTGCCAGTATGATATTATTTTGCTTGCAATAGCATGTACTTTCTAAATGTAAAATGATAAATTGTAAGAGGACTGAAATTTTCATAGGGAGAATCCATCATCATATTATACTCTGTCAATCGTACTGGTGTGTTCTCTTGAATGGCCATAACTTTTTTATTTCTCAATGAAATTTTGCCAATTTGATATTATTTTGCTTGCAATAGCATGTACTTTCTAAATGTAAAATGATAAATTGTAAGAGGACTGAAATTTTCATAGGGAGAATCCATCATCATATTATACTCTGTCAATCGTACTGGTGTGTTCTCTTGAATGGCCATAACTTTTTTATTTCTCAATGAAATTTTGCCAATTTGATATTATTTTGCTTGCAATAGCATGTACTTTCTAAATGTAAAATGATAAATTGTAAGAGGACTGAAATTTTCATAGGGAGAATCCATCATCATATTATACTCTGTCAATCGTACTGGTGTGTTCTCTTGAATGGCCATAACTTTTTTATTTCTCAATGAAATTTTGCCAGTTTGATATTATTTTGCTTGCAATAGCATGTACTTTCTAAATGTCAATTGATAAATTGTAAGAGGACTGAAATTTTCATAGGGAGAATCCATCATCATGGTATACTCCATCGATAGGAATTGGTGTGTTCACTTAATTAAATTACCATAACTTTTTGTACTTTTCAATGAAATTTAGCCAGTTTGGAATAGATTTTTTTGTCATAGCATTCACTTAGTAAATCAAACCTAATAAATGAATTTGTGTATATTTTTTGAAACATTAAGAAAATGACCAATGGGAGACTTTTTTTCTACTCAAGACCAGGTTTTAAAATTTAAATAAATTATTTGAAAAGGGAGAGCTTTATCTGCCTTATAAATACAGTCATAATTACTATTCAAAAATAGAAATTAAGTTTTTAAAGTCAGATACCTGCATGCATATAACATATGAATTTATTTGACCCCTAAATTCGTCTGTGAAACCTGAGTGGACTACAAGTTTTCTCCTTTTATTTCCTGCAAATTCACTTGGCTGAGTACTTTTATTTGATAACGCTCTCCGAGTGAAAACGCTACCATGATTAAAAATAATTCAACATTCATTTAAAGTAGAAAAATATAGTCGTTATAGAACAATTGAATACTTTATTTAGAATGAAACGAAACGCCCGGAGTGAATCCACATAGTCGAGACGAATCCACCCAATCAACCGATCAAGATCTCCACTGCGCTTTGTATTCGTAGTAAAATTACACATTCTGTAAATGCATTGTTGCAACTGTGATGCAAGAACAGGGAAAGATGCAGTCTGCTGAAAGGATTAATTCACGTACTTTTAAATCAATTTAGTCTCATTTATATTCATTTTATTGAGATATTGGTTTAATACGTAATGCTTGAATTAGTCCACAATCACCTCAGCGCAATTAATAAGTCAAAAAGAAAGGTGCTTTAGTTCAGTTCAGTTATGGAATTCCCTCCTATGTATAAGGAGCACCCGAGAAGGTGGTTTCATAAAATACATTTAAAGGTCGGAAGTATTTCAGCACTTATAATTATAACCCATTACAAACCTATTTCAATGATATTTACAAAAATATTTTAGTTACCATTCATTATGAAATCATTTCAAGATAGATCCATGCAGAAGTCTATTTAAGGTTTATGATAAACACTGATAAAAGTAAAGAATAACAATTTTATATCTAGACCACAGCATGTATATAATATGACAGTAAAGTTTTTTTTTTATAGTGATATAAAGCTAGAGTAGAAATATTAAAGTAATGATTTTAAAATGTTAAGTTTGCAATGAATTATATGGCAAAAAGCTTTCAAAAATAATTTTGACCCTTGACTGTATTAGATTAAAAGAAGATGGACTGTTTTTCCCTGTACATTAAAGAGATAAAAACAATTTCCATTCTCCTGTAGGATAAAATATTCTATAAATCATTTTGTTAGAGAACTTTTAATCCTATTAGTGACAATTATAGAACTTCTTGTCCTATTTCACAAATTATGGGATAAAAAATCCCATGTAAGGTTAAAAATGGGAGTTTTGCTTCTATAGGAGAAAAAATCCCACAGAACTCATTTTTCTCCCACAGAATAATGGTGGGATATTAGTTAGGAGAGAAAATCCCACCATAATCCCATGGGATTTCTTGATTGCAGGTGTAATATCTTTTAATCTAGAAGATATTCAGGTGTAAAGGTTAGTCCATGTTGTGCGATTAAAAAAATCCCACCAGATGACATAAATGGTTTCCATGTATCTTTGGAAAAGTGGTTGGCGAAAGTCCGGACAAATGTCGTGTCCGGAGTTAAATGTCGCACTGTTGTATGAAATTTGTCTAAAGACTTGTATTAAGTTTTGTGAAACAGCAGTGACAATTCTTATGATTGTTATAAGTCACATCTTAAGATAATCTTAAGATCTATCTTTAATTCTTAGGACAAATCTTACAATAGTTTTGTGAAACCCGACCGTTTTACTTTTTCTCTCTTTCTTTCTTATTTGGTCTCTTTTTTGCTTATAAATTAGTGAAAAATTTAAAGCAACATTTTCAGCAATGCCAATGCTTTTTAAATAACCCTTTTTGTGGAAAAATATGAATTAATATCATATGTCGGATATGCCAGTGCATGATTGAAGTAGAGTACCCTTGTGCTCGTTTGTTTATGCAGTTCAAAAAATTCTGTCTTCATTCCATTTTTAGAGTAGGAAATTTGTTTTCATAAAGGTAACACCAAATTTTGAATTCAAAATGATAATTTGTGGGAAGACGATTGACATACATTTATATGCCAAGTTTATCAAAACAGAAATAGTATATATATACACACACTACGTTTGTTAGGATTGATTTTGCTCTACCTATTACTGTCGATTAATCTGAAGAAATTTATGAGGAAGTCAACGACACAAACACATTTTTAAAAGCCTAAGTTAGACATTTGTTTTCTCTGTATAAGAACAACATACGCGATAATTCAATAAAAACAGTTTCATGATTAAATAATTTTGATTATATCATTTAAAATGATTATTATTTATGGCCCACAAAAATACATATCACACCGTGTAAGGGGTCCGCCTTCCATGCTAAGCACGCATGCGTACTTATAATAAACAAAACAGCATGGCTAGTAAAAGACGGGTAGGTCTGCTACCTTGACAGAGTTGGCCAAGAAAAGACTGAAAACTGAAGTAAGTCAAGTCAAGTAAATTTTATTTATAGTCGGCATATATATACAATATAACATAATAACATGAGCTATGTTAACCGACTTTAACAAATTTACATAGATAAAAGTTAGTAAAAGTATACATAGTTAGTAAAAAAAAAAAACAACATAATTTAAATAAACCATAGGAAATAAGCACATATACTAGCAATTATAATCAGCAGAAATTGTAATGCACATGTATAATTATCACAAGTAAGAAAGAATCTGACAAAGCACAATACAGAACACACATTTACAGGAAGATGTAGCGAATTTTTCAAATGATTTTTCAGTTGATATCCTAAACTGTGCTATCAGTGATGAAGAAATACTGAACAGTGTCAAAAAGCTTAAAAATAACAAAGCATGTGGTTTTGACAAAGTGTTTAATGAACATATTACTTCAACAATTACTATATTTTTACCCGTATATAGAAAACTGTTCAATTTAATATTTGATTCAGGTACCGTCCCGGATGAATGGTTAATTGGCATTGTTAAACCTATTTATAAAAATAAAGGTGATCCAACACAACCAGAAAATTATCGACCCATAACATTATTGAGCTGCTTAGGAAAATTATTTACAAGTATTTTATGCACACGTTTGGAAACATTTGCTGAAGAAGTAAATTTAATTAATGAGAGTCAAACAGGGTTTAGAAAAGGGTACTCAACTTTAGATCATATAGTTACCTTACAGTTTTTATGTCAGATTTTTTTTCAAAGAAAGAAAAAACTTTTCTGCGCTTTCATTGACTTTAAACAAGCCTTTGATACGGTTTGGAGATCTGGATTGTGGCATAAGCTATTTAAGAGTGGGGTTAGTGGAAAATGTTTTAACTACATCAAAAATATGTATATAGGAATTAAATCTATGATAAATCTGAATGGCACAATCACAGATTATTTTAACTGTAATGTTGGTGTTCGCCAAGGTGAAAATCTATCGCCTTTTTTATTTTCCTTATATATTAATGACCTGGAAGAGTTTCTCTCGGACAGAAATATTATTGGTTTACAAAGCATAACTGACGCTATTGAAGAAGAATTATATGTGTATCTTAAGCTTTTCATTTTGTTATATGCAGACGATACTGTTATCTTGGCTGAAACAGATGTAGATCTGCAAAAGGCTTTGGATGATTTTTATTTGTATTGTTCACAATGGAAACTTAATGTTAATGTTAGTAAGACAGAAATTCTAGTGTTTTCTAAAGGACCAATGTCAAAAAAGGTATTTTATTATAATAATAATGCAATTGAAAATGTAAAAGAATTCAAGTATCTTGGGATAATATTTTCACGCTCAGGTTCATTTTGTAAGGCCAAAAAACATTTATGTGAACAAGCACAGAAAGCAATGTATGGTGTTATAAGGAAGATAAGACAATTTAACTTACCAATTGAATGTCAGTTAGATCTTTTTGATAAAGTTGTTGTTCCAATTTTGACTTATGGCTGTGAAATTTGGGGTTATGAAAATCTCGACATCATTGAACGTGTACATTTAAAATTTTTAAAACATATTTTCCATTTAAAGAGTAGTACGCCCTCGTATATGGTGTATGGGGAGACTGGGCGATTCCCATTGTATATTAATATTTATACAAGAATGATCTCCTACTGGTTAAAATTACTTACCCCGAATTCTTTAGAAAACAAAATAGTTTGTGTTTTGTATAAATATTTTTGTTCTCAATATTTTCAAGGAGGTCCAAAAAACCTATGGGTAGATTTCATTTATAAAATTTTAACCTCTTGTGGGTTCTCCAACATTTGGTATGAACAAAGTCCCATTGACAGGAATTGAGTACTTGCAGCAGTGAAGCAAAGATTAAGCGACCAATTTATTCAAAAATGGCATAGTGATATAAATAATTCATCAAAAGGTCAAATTTACAAAATTTTTAAGAGTGATTTTGGATTTGAAAAATATCTAAGTATTTTACCTAGTAAACTCCAAAAAATACTAATAAAATTTAGAACTTCAAACCACCACCTCCCAATTGAAACTGGTAGATGGTTAAATATTCCACTGGATGAAAGAGTTTGTAAATTGTGTAATACAGGGCAAATAGCAGACGAATATCATTTCATCCTAGAATGTAAAACATTGAACAGCATCAGAAAGAATTTTTTACATCCCAGATTTTGTAAAACGCCGAATACACTTAAGTTTTCTGAAATTATGTCAACGACAAACTTAAAAACTTCAAAAAACCTTTGTATATTTATATCTAAAATAAACGACACCGTCTGTCCTCCATAATTTAAATGTTATCATACCATTTTTTTTTTCTTCTTTTCTTCTTTCATTGTATGTTTATTGCTATACTATGTACATATGTATATGCCCCTCATTTATGCTATTGTATCATAATTATATTTATTATTTTTGTCACAATTATGACGACTAATTTATTGTACCTCATGTACCACTGATGTTGGTGTGAGTGAATAAAATGAAATGAAATGAAATGAAATACTATCACTGATCATGCTAATGGAAAGAATAAAAACTAAAATAAGCAAAGGAGCACAAATAACATTGACATATATGACTATCACAAGTAAGTACAATCACATAGCACATTTACTAGCACCGATAGAAGAGAAAAACTGAAAACACAAGGAAAGCAACATAGACAGTAATTATACATATGACTAGCATGCATATGGACAATCACAGAACAGGAAAATAAAACAAAACAGAATATAAAACAAATTCATATTAGAAATAAAAAGAGACACCACAGATGAACACTTAAAAAGGCTTCTCAGACATAGGCAGCATGGACTGGTGTTTACATAAACTACATTTACATGTCTGATTTCCACACCAAGTACTAGTAGATATATAGTTTTTAAATAAATTAAAGGATGTTGTGTTTCGAATATCATTAGGAAGAGTATTCCATATCCTTGCTGCCTCATATCTGAAAGAACCTTTTCCATACCTTGTAGTTTTTGGTCTAGGAATATCTGCGGCTTTAGAATACCTAAAATTATATGAATTTTCTCTAATTATAACCAGATCTTGGAGAAAGGCTGGACCCTTTTTATTAATAATTTTAAATGTTTCTAATGCCAGCAATCTCATTCTTCTTGTCTTTAGAGAGGGCAATTTAGATCTTTCCAATAATTGTTCATATGAACTTTTATAATCATTATAAATAAAACGCAGCGCTCTTAACTGAACTTTCTCAATTTTTTGAGTATTTTTCTCACTACAGAAATGCCAAGTCAAGGGGCAATAGCTAAAATTCGACATAATAAAACTATGATATATGGTAAGCTTTCCCAATCTATTCAAGTATTTCCCAATCCGTTTCAAAACATTTAGTTGTCTTGCTGCCTTCTTACACATCTCTGAGATATGAGTATTAAAATTAAGTTTAAAATCGATTGTAATTCCTAAAAGTTTAACTTCATTCCACATTTGATGATAACATTTTCCAAGTTAAAAGATATTTGTTGTTTTTGTGTTTTGGACCCAATTGCAATTGCTTGAAATTTTCCAGGATTTGCCTTCATTTTATTAATTGAAAACCATTTAATAAGAGATAAACTGTCCTCCTGTAAGGAATTTATAACATTTTGTAATGTTTTGTGAGATTTTGCTAGAGTATTGTCATCTGCATAATTATAGAGGGTACAGTTTTTAACAAAAAAGAACAGGTCATTAATGAAGATATTGAAAAATACAGGTCCAAGAATGGATCCCTGAGGTACACCTTTCAGAATATCCAGCATTTCACTTAAGTGAGAACCAATTTTAACACATTGTTTCCTATTTGATAGATAACTGTTTAACAAATCTAATGCTGGATTGGACAAACCATATGCTTTAAGTTTTAGAAGGAGCAGATCATGATAAGGCAATCAAAAGCCTTTGATGAATCCATCAATATCGCAGCTATGTATTCATTATTATCAAGGGCATGTTTCCAGTCTTCGATAACCCGTAGAAGGGTTGATTGGCATCCACATCCTGGTCTAAAAGCAGCCAAAAATGGGTTAAAAATCTTTTCAAAATAGCCAGACAATTGAATTTCAATGGCTTTTTCAAAAATTTTAGAAATGACAGGGAGCACACTGACAGGCCTGTAATTGTCTTTCATAAGGGCACTATTTTTCTTATGAATAGGTGTAACCTGAGCTTCCTTAAGCTTGTCAGGGAAAGTCGATGATAATAAGGACAAGTTTATAATATTTGTAATAGGTTTAACTATAACCGATTCTGCTAAATGGAGTAATTTAGATGATATTCCATCAATTCCTGTAGCCTTCTTTACATTTATTTTACTAATTCTTTTCTTAACGAAATTTTCTGTCACACTAGTAAAAGAAAAATCATCTTCAGGTATATTTTTAGAATTTGCTTGAATAGCTGCAATACTTGGGTGTTTGTCATCAACTTGCACACTATTTTCTCCTATATCTTTGGCAACATTAACAAAATAATTATTAAAAATTTCACTGAAAAGAGAAATTCCCTGACCAAATTTTATTTGGAAGATCAGTATGATCTTTGGATGAGGAAAAAACGAGAACTGGGCGAGACTCATGCAAAGACAGTATCTCGTTGATACAAGAACTATCATTTCTCATATATCCATCGATTTCAAAGAAAAAAAAATCAGTGCAAACTCAACATTAAAATACACCTATATTCTACGAATATTATTGTCATTTAAAGTGCAAGTTTTAATGGAAATATTTGTTGACGTTTTGCCGCGATAACGTAAGATTTGGTGATTTTCCCTTCTCGGGCGCTAATACACAAAATGTAAACATGTGTACTTTTATTTCTTTGAAATGCGTTTGAAAGCAGAGTAAGAGTACATGGTTAATAATTTGTCGGAAAATGAATGATATAAGAGCTTTTGAGAAATGCTGAAATGCTCTTATTTCATATCTATTTTATTAATTAATAATAAATTTTGCAACTAAACTTCGAAACTCCTGCACAAACTGAAGGCCTGTTCATACTTAAATGTCCTCTTCTTTATTACACTAGGTATGAGATGATGTCCGTAAACTATATTAAGATTTCACTTGCATAGCAATTATAGCAAATTTAATAAAAAAAAAATCTACTTTCCTTTTCGATAAACAGTTATGAAATAGCAAAAACAGAGTACGGTGGTGGTTACGGTTGGTGGATCTAAGCTACACACATTTTTTAATAAAACTGACAACAAGCAAACGTTTAATTATTTTATAAAACGTCATTTGCTTATCATAACCATGCACTTTGGTTTGTTTAAATAATACCCAGGTGCAGAGGAGAAGATTTTCAAAGAATTAATGCATTTTCACTCTATAATCAAGAGTCCCACGCTAACACCAGAACCCCTGGCCCAGGGGCCATGAAATTCACAATTTTGGAAGAGGCATATTTGCTTTGTTTTATTATTTACTTTGTTTAATACCTAGGAGGAGAGAAGAAAATTTTCAACGAAATAATGCACTTTCACTATATGATCTATATAGCCCCGCCCCAGCACCAGAACCCTTGACATTGGGGTCATGAATTTCACACTTTTGGTAGAGGACTCCATATGTTATTACAATCATGTCAACAGTTTGACTGCTTGATGTCTAGGAGTAATGAAGATTACTAAAGATTTTTAAAGAATGCATTAATTTTGGTGGTTTTAGCCCCACCCCTCAGGCTCTAGGGGGCACTGACCATGAATTCCACAATTCTTGTTCCATGTGATATGTCAAAATTGGTTGAAATTGGTTCAACGGTTCCAGAGAAGAAGCTGAAAATGTTCAAATGTTAACGCACATCGCACGATGACGGACTAAAACGGATAGCAACAGGTCGGCAATCAGATTTTGGAACGCAGTCCGCAGTTCGCAATTCGCAATTCAAAAGTAAACTGCATTCCAGAACGCAGTTCGCAATTCAAAATTTAAACATAAGTCATGGGGTCTGAAATTTTGAGGGTAGGCTACTAGTGGTCAGTTACCACTTCTATGAAAAAATGGTGATGGTACCATCTCTAGTTTCCGAGATATAGAACTCCAGTTTTTAGGCCTACTATATAATACTATATGAATAAACATCGGGTTCGGGGACATCGAAGTCCCCTGTCCCGGGGTCTGAAATTTTGAGGGTAGGCTACTAGTGGTCAGTTACCACTTCTATGAAAAAATGGTGATGGTACCATGTCTAGTTTTTGAGATATAGCTCTCCAGTTTTTAGGCCAACTATATAATACTATATGAATAAACATCGGGTTCGGGGACATCGAAGTCCCCTGTCCCGGGGTCTGAAATTTTGAGGGTAGGCTACTAGTGGTCAGTTACCACTTCTATGAAAAAATGGTGATGGTACCATGTCTAGTTTCCGAGATATAGCTCTCCAGTTTTTAGGCCAACTATATAATACTATATGAATAAACATCGGGTTCGGGGACATCGAAGTCCCCTGTCCCGGGGTCTGAAATTTTGAGGGTAGGCTACTAGTTGTCAGTTACCACTTCTATGAAAAAATGGTGATGGTACCATGTCTAGTTTCCGAGATATAGAACTCCAGTTTTTAGGCCTACTATATAATACTATATGAATAAACATCGGGTTCGGGGACATCGAAGTCCCCTGTCCCGGGGTCTGAAATTTTGAGGGTAGGCTACTAGTGGTCAGTTACCACTTCTATGAAAAAATGGTGATGGTACCATGTCTAGTTTTTGAGATATAGCTCTCCAGTTTTTAGGCCAACTATATAATACTATATGAATAAACATCGGGTTCGGGGACATCGAAGTCCCCTGTCCCGGGGTCTGAAATTTTGAGGGTAGGCTACTAGTGGTCAGTTACCACTTCTATGAAAGAATGGTGATGGTACCATGTCTAGTTTCCGAGATATAGAACTCCAGTTTTTAGGCCAACTATATAACACTATATGAATAAACATCGGGTTCGGGGACATCGAAGTCCCCTGTCCCGGGGTCTGAAATTTTGAGGGTAGGCTACTAGTGGTCAGTTACCACTTCTATGAAAAAATGGTGATGGTACCATGTCTAGTTTCCGAGATATAGCTCTCCAGTTTTTAGGCCAACTATATAATACTATATGAATAAACATCGGGTTCGGGGACATCGAAGTCCCCTGTCCCGGGGTCTGAAATTTTGAGGGTAGGCTACTAGTGGTCAGTTACCACTTCTATGAAAAAATGGTGATGGTACCATGTCTAGTTTCCGAGATATAGCTCTCCAGTTTTTAGGCCAACTATATAATACTATATGAATAAACATCGGGTTCGGGGACATCGAAGTCCCCTGTCCCGGGGTCTGAAATTTTGAGGGTAGGCTACTAGTGGTCAGTTACCACTTCTATGAAAAAATGGTGATGGTACCATGTCTAGTTTCCGAGATATAGCTCTCCAGTTTTTAGGCCAACTATATAATACTATATGAATAAACATCGGGTTCGGGGACATCGAAGTCCCCTGTCCCGGGGTCTGAAATTTTGAGGGTAGGCTACTAGTGGTCAGTTACCACTTCTATGAAAAAATGGTGATGGTACCATGTCTAGTTTCCGAGATATAGCTCTCCAGTTTTTAGGCCAACTATATAATACTATATGAATAAACATCGGGTTCGGGGACATCGAAGTCCCCTGTCCCGGGGTCTGAAATTTTGAGGGTAGGCTACTAGTGGTCAGTTACCACTTCTATGAAAAAATGGTGATGGTACCATGTCTAGTTTCCGAGATATAGCTCTCCAGTTTTTAGGCCAACTATATAATACTATATGAATAAACATCGGGTTCGGGGACATCGAAGTCCCCTGTCCCGGGGTCTGAAATTTTGAGGGTAGGCTACTAGTGGTCAGTTACCACTTCTATGAAAAAATGGTGATGGTACCATGTCTAGTTTCCGAGATATAGCTCTCCAGTTTTTAGGCCAACTATATAATACTATATGAATAAACATCGGGTTCGGGGACATCGAAGTCCCCTGTCCCGGGGTCTGAAATTTTGAGGGTAGGCTACTAGTGGTCAGTTACCACTTCTATGAAAAAATGGTGATGGTACCATGTCTAGTTTTTGAGATATAGCTCTCCAGTTTATAGGCCAACTAAATAATACTATATGAATAAACATCGGGTTCGGGGACATCGAAGTCCCCTGTCCCGGGGTCTGAAATTTTGAGGGTAGGCTACTAGTGGTCAGTTACCACTTCTATGAAAAAATGGTGATGGTACCATGTCTAGTTTCCGAGATATAACTCTCCAGTTTTTAGGCCTACTATATAATACTATATGAATAAACATCGGGTTCGGGGACATCGAAGTCCCCTGTCCCGGGGTCTGAAATTTTGAGGGTAGGCTACTAGTGGTCAGTTACCGCTTCTATGAAAAAATGGTGATGGTACCATCTCTAGTTTTTGAGATATAGCTCTCCAGTTTTTAGGCCAACTATATAATACTATATGAATAAACATCGGGTTCGGGGACATCGAAGTCCCCTGTCCCGGGGTCTGAAATTTTGAGGGTAGGCTACTAGTGGTCAGTTACCACTTCTATGAAAAAATGGTGATGGTACCATGTCTAGTTTCCGAGATATAGCTCTCCAGTTTTTAGGCCAACTATATAATACTATATGAATAAACATCGGGTTCGGGGACATCGAAGTCCCCTGTCCCGGGGTCTGAAATTTTGAGGGTAGGCTACTAGTGGTCAGTTACCACTTCTATGAAAAAATGGTGATGGTACCATGTCTAGTTTCCGAGATATAGCTCTCCAGTTTTTAGGCCTACTATATAATACTATATGAATAAACATCGGGTTCGGGGACATCGAAGTCCCCTGTCCCGGGGTCTGAAATTTTGAGGGTAGGCTACTAGTGGTCAGTTACCACTTCTATGAAAAAATGGTGATGGTACCATGTCTAGTTTTTGAGATATAGCTCTCCAGTTTTTAGGCCAACTATATAATACTATATGAATAAACATCGGGTTCGGGGACATCGAAGTCCCCTGTCCCGGGGTCTGAAATTTTGAGGGTAGGCTACTAGTGGTCAGTTACCACTTCTATGAAAAAATGGTGATGGTACCATGTCTAGTTTCCGAGATATAGCTCTCCAGTTTTTAGGCCAACTATATAATACTATATGAATAAACATCGGGTTCGGGGACATCGAAGTCCCCTGTCCCGGGGTCTGAAATTTTGAGGGTAGGCTACTAGTGGTCAGTTACCACTTCTATGAAAAAATGGTGATGGTACCATGTCTAGTTTCCGAGATATAGCTCTCCAGTTTTTAGGCCAACTATATAATACTATATGAATAAACATCGGGTTCGGGGACATCGAAGTCCCCTGTCCCGGGGTCTGAAATTTTGAGGGTAGGCTACTAGTGGTCAGTTACCACTTCTATGAAAAAATGGTGATGGTACCATGTCTAGTTTCCGAGATATAGAACTCCAGTTTTTAGGCCTACTATATAATACTATATGAATAAACATCGGGTTCGGGGACATCGAAGTCCCCTGTCCCGGGGTCTGAAATTTTGAGGGTAGGCTACTAGTGGTCAGTTACCACTTCTATGAAAAAATGGTGATGGTACCATGTCTAGTTTTTGAGATATAGCTCTCCAGTTTTTAGGCCAACTATATAATACTATATGAATAAACATCGGGTTCGGGGACATCGAAGTCCCCTGTCCCGGGGTCTGAAATTTTGAGGGTAGGCTACTAGTGGTCAGTTACCACTTCTATGAAAAAATGGTGATGGTACCATGTCTAGTTTCCGAGATATAGCTCTCCAGTTTTTAGGCCAACTATATAATACTATATGAATAAACATCGGGTTCGGGGACATCGAAGTCCCCTGTCCCGGGGTCTGAAATTTTGAGGGTAGGCTACTAGTGGTCAGTTACCACTTCTATGAAAAAATGGTGATGGTACCATGTCTAGTTTCCGAGATATAGCTCTCCAGTTTTTAGGCCTACTATATAATACTATATGAATAAACATCGGGTTCGGGGACATCGAAGTCCCCTGTCCCGGGGTCTGAAATTTTGAGGGTAGGCTACTAGTGGTCAGTTACCACTTCTATGAAAAAATGGTGATGGTACCATGTCTAGTTTTTGAGATATAGCTCTCCAGTTTTTAGGCCAACTATATAATACTATATGAATAAACATCGGGTTCGGGGACATCGAAGTCCCCTGTCCCGGGGTCTGAAATTTTGAGGGTAGGCTACTAGTGGTCAGTTACCACTTCTATGAAAAAATGGTGATGGTACCATGTCTAGTTTCCGAGATATAACTCTCCAGTTTTTAGGCCAACTATATAATACTATATGAATAAACATCGGGTTCGGGGACATCGAAGTCCCCTGTCCCGGGGTCTGAAATTTTGAGGGTAGGCTACTAGTGGTCAGTTACCACTTCTATGAAAAAATGGTGATGGTACCATGTCTAGTTTCCGAGATATAGCTCTCCAGTTTTTAGGCCTACTATATAATACTATATGAATAAACATCGGGTTCGGGGACATCGAAGTCCCCTGTCCCGGGGTCTGAAATTTTGAGGGTAGGCTACTAGTGGTCAGTTACCACTTCTATGAAAAAATGGTGATGGTACCATGTCTAGTTTCCGAGATATAGAACTCCAGTTTTTAGGCCTACTATATAATACTATATGAATAAACATCGGGTTCGGGGACATCGAAGTCCCCTGTCCCGGGGTCTGAAATTTTGAGGGTAGGCTACTAGTGGTCAGTTACCACTTCTATGAAAAAATGGTGATGGTACCATGTCTAGTTTCCGAGATATAGCTCTCCAGTTTTTAGGCCTACTATATAATACTATATAAATAAACATCGGGTTCGGGGACATCGAAGTCCCCTGTCCCGGGGTCTGAAATTTTGAGGGTAGGCTACTAGTGGTCAGTTACCACTTCTATGAAAAAATGGTGATGGTACCATGTCTAGTTTCCGAGATATAGCTCTCCAGTTTTTAGGCCAACTATATAATACTATATGAATAAACATCGGGTTCGGGGACATCGAAGTCCCCTGTCCCGGGGTCTGAAATTTTGAGGGTAGGCTACTAGTGGTCAGTTACCACTTCTATGAAAAAATGGTGATGGTACCATGTCTAGTTTCCGAGATATAGCTCTCCAGTTTTTAGGCCAACTATATAATACTATATGAATAAACATCGGGTTCGGGGACATCGAAGTCCCCTGTCCCGGGGTCTGAAATTTTGAGGGTAGGCTACTAGTGGTCAGTTACCACTTCTATGAAAAAATGGTGATGGTACCATGTCTAGTTTCCGAGATATAGAACTCCAGTTTTTAGGCCTACTATATAATACTATATGAATAAACATCGGGTTCGGGGACATCGAAGTCCCCTGTCCCGGGGTCTGAAATTTTGAGGGTAGGCTACTAGTGGTCAGTTACCACTTCTATGAAAAAATGGTGATGGTACCATGTCTAGTTTTTGAGATATAGCTCTCCAGTTTTTAGGCCAACTATATAATACTATATGAATAAACATCGGGTTCGGGGACATCGAAGTCCCCTGTCCCGGGGTCTGAAATTTTGAGGGTAGGCTACTAGTGGTCAGTTACCACTTCTATGAAAAAATGGTGATGGTACCATGTCTAGTTTCCGAGATATAGCTCTCCAGTTTTTAGGCCAACTATATAATACTATATGAATAAACATCGGGTTCGGGGACATCGAAGTCCCCTGTCCCGGGGTCTGAAATTTTGAGGGTAGGCTACTAGTGGTCAGTTACCACTTCTATGAAAAAATGGTGATGGTACCATGTCTAGTTTCCGAGATATAGCTCTCCAGTTTTTAGGCCAACTATATAATACTATATGAATAAACATCGGGTTCGGGGACATCGAAGTCCCCTGTCCCGGGGTCTGAAATTTTGAGGGTAGGCTACTAGTGGTCAGTTACCACTTCTATGAAAAAATGGTGATGGTACCATGTCTAGTTTCCGAGATATAGAACTCCAGTTTTTAGGCCTACTATATAATACTATATGAATAAACATCGGGTTCGGGGACATCGAAGTCCCCTGTCCCGGGGTCTGAAATTTTGAGGGTAGGCTACTAGTGGTCAGTTACCACTTCTATGAAAAAATGGTGATGGTACCATGTCTAGTTTTTGAGATATAGCTCTCCAGTTTTTAGGCCAACTATATAATACTATATGAATAAACATCGGGTTCGGGGACATCGAAGTCCCCTGTCCCGGGGTCTGAAATTTTGAGGGTAGGCTACTAGTGGTCAGTTACCACTTCTATGAAAAAATGGTGATGGTACCATGTCTAGTTTCCGAGATATAGCTCTCCAGTTTTTAGGCCAACTATATAATACTATATGAATAAACATCGGGTTCGGGGACATCGAAGTCCCCTGTCCCGGGGTCTGAAATTTTGAGGGTAGGCTACTAGTGGTCAGTTACCACTTCTATGAAAAAATGGTGATGGTACCATGTCTAGTTTCCGAGATATAGAACTCCAGTTTTTAGGCCAACTATATAATACTATATGAATAAACATCGGGTTCGGGGACATCGAAGTCCCCTGTCCCGGGGTCTGAAATTTTGAGGGTAGGCTACTAGTGGTCAGTTACCACTTCTATGAAAAAATGGTGATGGTACCATGTCTAGTTTTTGAGATATAGCTCTCCAGTTTTTAGGCCAACTATATAATACTATATGAATAAACATCGGGTTCGGGGACATCGAAGTCCCCTGTCCCGGGGTCTGAAATTTTGAGGGTAGGCTACTAGTGGTCAGTTACCACTTCTATGAAAAAATGGTGATGGTACCATGTCTAGTTTCCGAGATATAGCTCTCCAGTTTTTAGGCCTACTATATAATACTATATGAATAAACATCGGGTTCGGAGACATCGAAGTCCCCTGTCCCGGGGTCTGAAATTTTGAGGGTAGGCTACTAGTGGTCAGTTACCACTTCTATGAAAAAATGGTGATGGTACCATGTCTAGTTTCCGAGATATAGAACTCCAGTTTTTAGGCCTACTATATAATACTATATGAATAAACATCGGGTTCGGGGACATCGAAGTCCCCTGTCCCGGGGTCTGAAATTTTGAGGGTAGGCTACTAGTGGTCAGTTACCACTTCTATGAAAAAATGGTGATGGTACCATGTCTAGTTTCCGAGATATAGCTCTCCAGTTTTTAGGCCAACTATATAATACTATATGAATAAACATCGGGTTCGGGGACATCGAAGTCCCCTGTCCCGGGGTCTGAAATTTTGAGGGTAGGCTACTAGTGGTCAGTTACCACTTCTATGAAAAAATGGTGATGGTACCATGTCTAGTTTCCGAGATATAGAACTCCAGTTTTTAGGCCTACTATATAATACTATATGAATAAACATCGGGTTCGGGGACATCGAAGTCCCCTGTCCCGGGGTCTGAAATTTTGAGGGTAGGCTACTAGTGGTCAGTTACCACTTCTATGAAAAAATGGTGATGGTACCATGTCTAGTTTCCGAGATATAGCTCTCCAGTTTTTAGGCCAACTATATAATACTATATGAATAAACATCGGGTTCGGGGACATCGAAGTCCCCTGTCCCGGGGTCTGAAATTTTGAGGGTAGGCTACTAGTGGTCAGTTACCACTTCTATGAAAAAATGGTGATGGTACCATGTCTAGTTTCCGAGATATAGAACTCCAGTTTTTAGGCCTACTATATAATACTATATGAATAAACATCGGGTTCGGGGACATCGAAGTCCCCTGTCCCGGGGTCTGAAATTTTGAGGGTAGGCTACTAGTGGTCAGTTACCACTTCTATGAAAAAATGGTGATGGTACCATGTCTAGTTTCCGAGATATAGCTCTCCAGTTTTTAGGCCAACTATATAATACTATATGAATAAACATCGGGTTCGGGGACATCGAAGTCCCCTGTCCCGGGGTCTGAAATTTTGAGGGTAGGCTACTAGTGGTCAGTTACCACTTCTATGAAAAAATGGTGATGGTACCATGTCTAGTTTCCGAGATATAGAACTCCAGTTTTTAGGCCAACTATATAATACTATATGAATAAACATCGGGTTCGGGGACATCGAAGTCCCCTGTCCCGGGGTCTGAAATTTTGAGGGTAGGCTACTAGTGGTCAGTTACCACTTCTATGAAAAAATGGTGATGGTACCATGTCTAGTTTCCGAGATATAGCTCTCCAGTTTTTAGGCCTACTATATAATACTATATGAATAAACATCGGGTTCGGGGACATCGAAGTCCCCTGTCCCGGGGTCTGAAATTTTGAGGGTAGGCTACTAGTGGTCAGTTACCACTTCTATGAAAAAATGGTGATGGTACCATGTCTAGTTTCCGAGATATAGCTCTCCAGTTTTTAGGCCAACTATATAATACTATATGAATAAACATCGGGTTCGGGGACATCGAAGTCCCCTGTCCCGGGGTCTGAAATTTTGAGGGTAGGCTACTAGTGGTCAGTTACCACTTCTATGAAAAAATGGTGATGGTACCATGTCTAGTTTCCGAGATATAGCTCTCCAGTTTTTAGGCCAACTATATAATACTATATGAATAAACATCGGGTTCGGGGACATCGAAGTCCCCTGTCCCGGGGTCTGAAATTTTGAGGGTAGGCTACTAGTGGTCAGTTACCACTTCTATGAAAAAATGGTGATGGTACCATGTCTAGTTTCCGAGATATAGCTCTCCAGTTTTTAGGCCAACTATATAATACTATATGAATAAACATCGGGTTCGGGGACATCGAAGTCCCCTGTCCCGGGGTCTGAAATTTTGAGGGTAGGCTACTAGTGGTCAGTTACCACTTCTATGAAAAAATGGTGATGGTACCATGTCTAGTTTCCGAGATATAGCTCTCCAGTTTTTAGGCCAACTATATAATACTATATGAATAAACATCGGGTTCGGGGACATCGAAGTCCCCTGTCCCGGGGTCTGAAATTTTGAGGGTAGGCTACTAGTGGTCAGTTACCACTTCTATGAAAAAATGGTGATGGTACCATGTCTAGTTTCCGAGATATAGCTCTCCAGTTTTTAGGCCTACTATATAATACTATATGAATAAACATCGGGTTCGGGGACATCGAAGTCCCCTGTCCCGGGGTCTGAAATTTTGAGGGTAGGCTACTAGTGGTCAGTTACCACTTCTATGAAAAAATGGTGATGGTACCATGTCTAGTTTCCGAGATATAGAACTCCAGTTTTTAGGCCTACTATATAATACTATATGAATAAACATCGGGTTCGGGGACATCGAAGTCCCCTGTCCCGGGGTCTGAAATTTTGAGGGTAGGCTACTAGTGGTCAGTTACCACTTCTATGAAAAAATGGTGATGGTACCATGTCTAGTTTCCGAGATATAGCTCTCCAGTTTTTAGGCCAACTATATAATACTATATGAATAAACATCGGGTTCGGGGACATCGAAGTCCCCTGTCCCGGGGTCTGAAATTTTGAGGGTAGGCTACTAGTGGTCAGTTACCACTTCTATGAAAAAATGGTGATGGTACCATGTCTAGTTTCCGAGATATAGAACTCCAGTTTTTAGGCCTACTATATAATACTATATGAATAAACATCGGGTTCGGGGACATCGAAGTCCCCTGTCCCGGGGTCTGAAATTTTGAGGGTAGGCTACTAGTGGTCAGTTACCACTTCTATGAAAAAATGGTGATGGTACCATGTCTAGTTTCCGAGATATAGCTCTCCAGTTTTTAGGCCAACTATATAATACTATATGAATAAACATCGGGTTCGGGGACATCGAAGTCCCCTGTCCCGGGGTCTGAAATTTTGAGGGTAGGCTACTAGTGGTCAGTTACCACTTCTATGAAAAAATGGTGATGGTACCATGTCTAGTTTCCGAGATATAGCTCTCCAGTTTTTAGGCCAACTATATAATACTATATGAATAAACATCGGGTTCGGGGACATCGAAGTCCCCTGTCCCGGGGTCTGAAATTTTGAGGGTAGGCTACTAGTGGTCAGTTACCACTTCTATGAAAAAATGGTGATGGTACCATGTCTAGTTTCCGAGATATAGAACTCCAGTTTTTAGGCCAACTATATAATACTATATGAATAAACATCGGGTTCGGGGACATCGAAGTCCCCTGTCCCGGGGTCTGAAATTTTGAGGGTAGGCTACTAGTGGTCAGTTACCACTTCTATGAAAAAATGGTGATGGTACCATGTCTAGTTTCCGAGATATAGCTCTCCAGTTTTTAGGCCAACTATATAATACTATATGAATAAACATCGGGTTCGGGGACATCGAAGTCCCCTGTCCCGGGGTCTGAAATTTTGAGGGTAGGCTACTAGTGGTCAGTTACCACTTCTATGAAAAAATGGTGATGGTACCATGTCTAGTTTCCGAGATATAGCTCTCCAGTTTTTAGGCCAACTATATAATACTATATGAATAAACATCGGGTTCGGGGACATCGAAGTCCCCTGTCCCGGGGTCTGAAATTTTGAGGGTAGGCTACTAGTGGTCAGTTACCACTTCTATGAAAAAATGGTGATGGTACCATGTCTAGTTTCCGAGATATAGCTCTCCAGTTTTTAGGCCAACTATATAATACTATATGAATAAACATCGGGTTCGGGGACATCGAAGTCCCCTGTCCCGGGGTCTGAAATTTTGAGGGTAGGCTACTAGTGGTCAGTTACCACTTCTATGAAAAAATGGTGATGGTACCATGTCTAGTTTCCGAGATATAGCTCTCCAGTTTTTAGGCCAACTATATAATACTATATGAATAAACATCGGGTTCGGGGACATCGAAGTCCCCTGTCCCGGGGTCTGAAATTTTGAGGGTAGGCTACTAGTGGTCAGTTACCACTTCTATGAAAAAATGGTGATGGTACCATGTCTAGTTTCCGAGATATAGAACTCCAGTTTTTAGGCCTACTATATAATACTATATGAATAAACATCGGGTTCGGGGACATCGAAGTCCCCTGTCCCGGGGTCTGAAATTTTGAGGGTAGGCTACTAGTGGTCAGTTACCACTTCTATGAAAAAATGGTGATGGTACCATGTCTAGTTTCCGAGATATAGCTCTCCAGTTTTTAGGCCAACTATATAATACTATATGAATAAACATCGGGTTCGGGGACATCGAAGTCCCCTGTCCCGGGGTCTGAAATTTTGAGGGTAGGCTACTAGTGGTCAGTTACCACTTCTATGAAAAAATGGTGATGGTACCATGTCTAGTTTCCGAGATATAGCTCTCCAGTTTTTAGGCCAACTATATAATACTATATGAATAAACATCGGGTTCGGGGACATCGAAGTCCCCTGTCCCGGGGTCTGAAATTTTGAGGGTAGGCTACTAGTGGTCAGTTACCACTTCTATGAAAAAATGGTGATGGTACCATGTCTAGTTTCCGAGATATAGAACTCCAGTTTTTAGGCCTACTATATAATACTATATGAATAAACATCGGGTTCGGGGACATCGAAGTCCCCTGTCCCGGGGTCTGAAATTTTGAGGGTAGGCTACTAGTGGTCAGTTACCACTTCTATGAAAAAATGGTGATGGTACCATGTCTAGTTTCCGAGATATAGCTCTCCAGTTTTTAGGCCAACTATATAATACTATATGAATAAACATCGGGTTCGGGGACATCGAAGTCCCCTGTCCCGGGGTCTGAAATTTTGAGGGTAGGCTACTAGTGGTCAGTTACCACTTCTATGAAAAAATGGTGATGGTACCATGTCTAGTTTCCGAGATATAGCTCTCCAGTTTTTAGGCCAACTATATAATACTATATGAATAAACATCGGGTTCGGGGACATCGAAGTCCCCTGTCCCGGGGTCTGAAATTTTGAGGGTAGGCTACTAGTGGTCAGTTACCACTTCTATGAAAAAATGGTGATGGTACCATGTCTAGTTTCCGAGATATAGAACTCCAGTTTTTAGGCCTACTATATAATACTATATGAATAAACATCGGGTTCGGGGACATCGAAGTCCCCTGTCCCGGGGTCTGAAATTTTGAGGGTAGGCTACTAGTGGTCAGTTACCACTTCTATGAAAAAATGGTGATGGTACCATGTCTAGTTTCCGAGATATAGCTCTCCAGTTTTTAGGCCAACTATATAATACTATATGAATAAACATCGGGTTCGGGGACATCGAAGTCCCCTGTCCCGGGGTCTGAAATTTTGAGGGTAGGCTACTAGTGGTCAGTTACCACTTCTATGAAAAAATGGTGATGGTACCATGTCTAGTTTCCGAGATATAGAACTCCAGTTTTTAGGCCTACTATATAATACTATATGAATAAACATCGGGTTCGGGGACATCGAAGTCCCCTGTCCCGGGGTCTGAAATTTTGAGGGTAGGCTACTAGTGGTCAGTTACCACTTCTATGAAAAAATGGTGATGGTACCATGTCTAGTTTCCGAGATATAGCTCTCCAGTTTTTAGGCCAACTATATAATACTATATGAATAAACATCGGGTTCGGGGACATCGAAGTCCCCTGTCCCGGGGTCTGAAATTCTTGAGGGTAGGCTACTAGTGGTCAGTTACCACTTCTATGAAAAAATGGTGATGGTACCATGTCTAGTTTCCGAGATATAGCTCTCCAGTTTTTAGGCCAACTATATAATACTATATGAATAAACATCGGGTTCGGGGACATCGAAGTCCCCTGTCCCGGGGTCTGAAATTTTGAGGGTAGGCTACTAGTGGTCAGTTACCACTTCTATGAAAAAATGGTGATGGTACCATGTCTAGTTTCCGAGATATAGCTCTCCAGTTTTTAGGCCTACTATATAATACTATATGAATAAACATCGGGTTCGGGGACATCGAAGTCCCCTGTCCCGGGGTCTGAAATTTTGAGGGTAGGCTACTAGTGGTCAGTTACCACTTCTATGAAAAAATGGTGATGGTACCATGTCTAGTTTCCGAGATATAGCTCTCCAGTTTTTAGGCCAACTATATAATACTATATGAATAAACATCGGGTTCGGGGACATCGAAGTCCCCTGTCCCGGGGTCTGAAATTTTGAGGGTAGGCTACTAGTGGTCAGTTACCACTTCTATGAAAAAATGGTGATGGTACCATGTCTAGTTTCCGAGATATAGCTCTCCAGTTTTTAGGCCTACTATATAATACTATATGAATAAACATCGGGTTCGGGGACATCGAAGTCCCCTGTCCCGGGGTCTGAAATTTTGAGGGTAGGCTACTAGTGGTCAGTTACCACTTCTATGAAAAAATGGTGATGGTACCATGTCTAGTTTCCGAGATATAGATCTCCAGTTTTTAGGCCTACTATATAATACTATATGAATAAACATCGGGTTCGGGGACATCGAAGTCCCCTGTCCCGGGGTCTGAAATTTTGAGGGTAGGCTACTAGTGGTCAGTTACCACTTCTATGAAAAAATGGTGATGGTACCATGTCTAGTTTCCGAGATATAGCTCTCCAGTTTTTAGGCCAACTATATAATACTATATGAATAAACATCGGGTTCGGGGACATCGAAGTCCCCTGTCCCGGGGTCTGAAATTGTTTTTAGGCCTACTATATAATACTATATGAATAAACATCGGGTTCGGGGACATCGAAGTCCCCTGTCCCGGGGTCTGAAATTTGAGGGTAGGCTACTAGTGGTCAGTTACCACTTCTATGAAAAAATGGTGATGGTACCATGTCTAGTTTCCGAGATATAGCTCTCCAGTTTTTAGGCCCTACTATATAATACTATATGAATAAACATCGGGTTCGGGGACATCGAAGTCCCTGTCCCGGGGTCTGAAATT